>NC_138319.1:43052500-43170000 GCF_965601325.2 Salmo salar | reverse complement strand
TTCTTGTGCTTGAGCCAGGGTCCCTTGGTGAGGGTCATTGGGTCAAACTCTGTCCCAGGGTATCTCTGGAAGTCAGGCTTCAGGACGTATCCACTCAGCCCGTTGGACCGGAACCGGCCCTGGTTCAGGTCCATCTCCTTAGAGGGAGTCTGGAAGTTCAGCGCCACTGGAGAGAAAAATCATAATCAATAAAAGCATTTTTCACGTATTTATTGATAACGAGGACTAATGAGACACAAGTATGGAGAGAGATTGGTCATGTAGTATGGTAGCCAATAATATCACAGGATTCAAAACTACCTGACAGGTGGTAGAAGGTCTACTGTAACTATCTGACAGATGGTAGTAGGTCTACTGTAACTATCTGACAGGGGAGATGGTAGTAGGTCTACTGTAACTATCTGACAGGGGAGATGGTAGGAGGTCTACTGTAACTATCTGACAGGGGAGATGGTAGTAGGTCTACTGTAACTATCTGACAGGGGAGATGGTAGTAGGTCTACTGTAACTATCTGACAGATGGTAGTAGGTCTACTGTAACTATATGACAGGGGAGATGGTAGTAGGTCTACTGTAACTATCTGACAGGGGAGATGGTAGGAGGTCTACTGTAACTATCTGACAGATGGTAGTAGGTCTACTGTAATTATCTGACAGATGGTAGTAGGTCTACTGTAACTATCTGACAGATGGTAGTAGGTCTACTGTAACTATCTGACAGGGGAGATGGTAGGAGGTCTACTGTAACTATCTGACAGGGGAGATGGTAGTAGGTCTACTGTAACTATCTGACAGATGGTAGTAGGTCTACTGTAACTATCTGACAGATGGTAGTAGGTCTACTGTAACTATCTGACAGGGGAGATGGTAGTAGGTCTACTGTAACTATCTGACAGATGGTAGTAGGTCTACTGTAACTATCTGACAGATGGTAGTAGGTCTACTGTAACTATCTGACAGGGGAGATGGTAGGAGGTCTACTGTAACTATCTGACAGGGGAGATGGTAGGAGGTCTACTGTAACTACCTGACAGGGGAGATGGTAGGAGGTCTACTGTAACTACCTGACAGGGGAGATGGTAGTAGGTCTACTGTAACTATCTGACAGGGGAGATGGTAGGAGGTCTACTGTAACTATCTGACAGGGGAGATGGTAGGAGGTCTACTGTAACTACCTGACAGGGGAGATGGTAGGAGGTCTACTGTAACTATCTGACAGATGGTAGTAGGTCTACTGTAACTATCTGACAGGGGAGATGGTAGTAGGTCTACTGTAACTATCTGACAGGGGAGATGGTAGGAGGTCTACTGTAACTACCTGACAGGGGAGATGGTAGTAGGTCTACTGTAACTATCTGACAGGGGAGATGGTAGTAGGTCTACTGTAACTATCTGACAGGGGAGATGGTAGTAGGTCTACTGTAACTATCTGACAGGGGAGATGGTAGTAGGTCTACTGTAACTACCTGACAGGGGAGATGGTAGGAGGTCTACTGTAACTATCTGACAGGGGAGATGGTAGTAGGTCTACTGTAACTATCTGACAGGGGAGATGGTAGTAGGTCTACTGTAACTATCTGACAGGGGAGATGGTATGAGGTCTACTGTAACTATCTGACAGGGGAGATGGTAGTAGGTCTACTGTAACTATCTGACAGGGGAGATGGTAGTAGGTCTACTGTAACTATCTGACAGGTGGTAGTAGGTCTACTGTAACTATCTGACAGATGGTAGTAGGTCTACTGTAACTATCTGACAGGGGAGATGGTAGTAGGTCTACTGTAACTATCTGACAGGGGAGATGGTAGTAGGTCTACTGTAACTACCTGACAGGGGAGATGGTAGTAGGTCTACTGTAACTACCTGACAGGGGAGATGGTAGGAGGTCTACTGTAACTATCTGACAGGGGAGATGGTAGTAGGTCTACTGTAACTATCTGACAGGGGAGATGGTAGGAGGTCTACTGTAACTACCTGACAGGGGAGATGGTAGGAGGTCTACTGTAACTACCTGACAGGGGAGATGGTAGTAGGTCTACTGTAACTATCTGACAGGGGAGATGGTAGTAGGTCTACTGTAACTATCTGACAGATGGTAGTAGGTCTACTGTAACTATCTGACAGATGGTAGTAGGTCTACTGTAACTATCTGACAGGGGAGATGGTAGTAGGTCTACTGTAACTATCTGACAGATGGTAGTAGGTCTACTGTAACTATCTGACAGATGGTAATAGGTCTACTGTAACTATCTGACAGGGGAGATGGTAGGAGGTCTACTGTAACTATCTGACAGGGGAGATGGTAGTAGGTCTACTGTAACTACCTGACAGGAGAGATGGTAGGAGGTCTACTGTAACTATCTGACAGGGGAGATGGTAGTAGGTCTACTGTAACTATCTGACAGGGGAGATGGTAGTAGGTCTACTGTAACTATCTGACAGATGGTAGTAGGTCTACTGTAACTATCTGACAGATGGTAGTAGGTCTACTGTAACTATCTGACAGATGGTAGGAGGTCTACTGTAACTATCTGACAGATGGTAGGAGGTCTACTGTAACTATCTGACAGATGGTAGGAGGTCTACTGTAACTACCTGACAGGGGAGATGGTAGGAGGTCTACTGTAACTACCTGACAGGGGAGATGGTAGGAGGTCTACTGTAACTATCTGACAGATGGTAGTAGGTCTACTGTAACTATCTGACAGATGGTAGTAGGTCTACTGTAACTATCTGACAGATGGTAGTAGGTCTACTGTAACTATCTGACAGATGGTAGTAGGTCTACTGTAACTATCTGACAGATGGTAGTAGGTCTACCGTAACTATCTGACAGGGGAGATGGTAGGAGGTCTACTGTAACTATCTGACAGGGGAGATGGTAGGAGGTCTACTGTAACTACCTGACAGGGGAGATGGTAGGAGGTCTACTGTAACTACCTGACAGGGGAGATGGTAGTAGGTCTACTGTAACTATCTGACAGGGGAGATGGTAGGAGGTCTACTGTAAATATCTGACAGGGGAGATGGTAGGAGGTCTACTGTAACTACCTGACAGGGGAGATGGTAGGAGGTCTACTGTAACTATCTGACAGATGGTAGTAGGTCTACTGTAACTATCTGACAGGGGAGATGGTAGTAGGTCTACTGTAACTATCTGACAGGGGAGATGGTAGAAGGTCTACAGTAACTATCTGACAGGTGGTAGTAGGTCTACTGTAACTATCTGACAGATGGTAGTAGGTCTACTGTAACTATCTGACAGGGGAGATGGTAGTAGGTCTACTGTAACTATCTGACAGATGGTAGTAGGTCTACTGTGACTATCTGACAGGGGAGATGGTAGGAGGTCTACTGTAACTATCTGACAGGGGAGATGGTAGGAGGTCTACTGTAACTATCTGACAGGGGAGATGGTAGGAGGTCTACTGTAACTACCTGACAGGGGAGATGGTAGGAGGTCTACTGTAACTCCCTGACAGGGGAGATGGTAGGAGGTCTACTGTAACTATCTGACAGATGGTAGTAGGTCTACTGTAACTATCTGACAGGGGAGATGGTAGTAGGTCTACTGTAACTATCTGACAGGGGAGATGGTAGTAGGTCTACTGTAACTATCTGACAGGTGGTAGTATGTCTACTGTAACTATCTGACAGATGGTAGTAGGTCTACTGTAACTATCTGACAGGGGAGATGGTAGTAGGTCTACTGTAACTATCTGACAGATGGTAGTAGGTCTACTGTAACTATCTGACAGGGGAGATGGTAGTAGGTCTACTGTAACTATCTGACAGATGGTAGTAGGTCTACTGTAACTATCTGACAGGGGAGATGGTAGGAGGTCTACTGTAACTACCTGACAGGGGAGATGGTAGGAGGTCTACTGTAACTACCTGACAGGGGAGATGGTAGTAGGTCTATTGTAACTATCTGACAGGGGAGATGGTAGGAGGTCTACTGTAACTATCTGACAGGGGAGATGGTAGGAGGTCTACTGTAACTACCTGACAGGGGAGATGGTAGGAGGTCTACTGTAACTATCTGACAGATGGTAGTAGGTCTACTGTAACTATCTGACAGATGGTAGTAGGTCTACTGTAACTATCTGACAGATGGTAGTAGGTCTACTGTAACTATCTGACAGGGGAGATGGTAGGAGGTCTACTGTAACTATCTGACAGGGGAGATGGTAGGAGGTCTACTGTAACTACCTGACAGGGGAGATGGTAGGAGGTCTACTGTAACTACCTGACAGGGGAGATGGTAGTAGGTCTACTGTAACTATCTGACAGGGGAGATGGTAGGAGGTCTACTGTAACTATCTGACAGGGGAGATGGTAGGAGGTCTACTGTAACTACCTGACAGGGGAGATGGTAGGAGGTCTACTGTAACTATATGACAGGGGAGATGGTAGGAGGTCTACTGTAACTATCTGACAGATGGTAGTAGGTCTACTGTAACTATCTGACAGATGGTAGTAGGTCTACTGTAACTATCTGACAGATGGTAGTAGGTCTACTGTAACTATCTGACAGATGGTAGTAGGTCTACTGTAACTATCTGACAGATGGTAGTAGGTCTACTGTAACTATCTGACAGGGGAGATGGTAGGAGGTCTACTGTAACTATCTGACAGGGGAGATGGTAGGAGGTCTACTGTAACTACCTGACAGGGGAGATGGTAGGAGGTCTACTGTAACTACCTGACAGGGGAGATGGTAGTAGGTCTACTGTAACTATCTGACAGGGGAGATGGTAGGAGGTCTACTGTAACTATCCTGACAGGGGAGATGGTAGGAGGTCTACTGTAACTATATGACAGGGGAGATGGTAGGAGGTCTACTGTAACTATCTGACAGATGGTAGTAGGTCTACTGTAACTATCTGACAGATGGTAGTAGGTCTACTGTAACTATCTGACAGATGGTAGTAGGTCTACTGTAACTATCTGACAGATGGTAGTAGGTCTACTGTAACTATCTGACATATGGTAGTAGATCTACCGTAACTATCTGACAGGGGAGATGGTAGGAGGTCTACTGTAACTATCTGACAGGGGAGATGGTAGGAGGTCTACTGTAACTACCTGACAGGGGAGATGGTAGGAGGTCTACTGTACCTACCTGACAGGGGAGATGGTAGTAGGTCTACTGTAACTATCTGACAGGGGAGATGGTAGGAGGTCTACTGTAACTATCTGACAGGGGAGATGGTAGGAGGTCTACTGTAACTACCTGACAAGGGAGATGGTAGGAGGTCTACTGTAACTATCTGACAGATGGTAGTAGGTCTACTGTAACTATCTGACAGGGGAGATGGTAGTAGGTCTACTGTAACTATCTGACAGGGGAGATGGTAGTAGGTCTACAGTAACTATCTGACAGGTGGTAGTAGGTCTACTGTAACTATCTGACAGATGGTAGTAGGTCTACTGTAACTATCTGACAGGGGAGATGGTAGTAGGTCTACTGTAACTATCTGACAGGGGAGATGGTAGTAGGTCTACAGTAACTATCTGACAGGTGGTAGTAGGTCTACTGTAACTATCTGACAGATGGTAGTAGGTCTACTGTAACTATCTGACAGGGGAGATGGTAGTAGGTCTACTGTAACTATCTGACAGGGGAGATGGTAGGAGGTCTACTGTAACTATCTGACAGGGGAGATGGTAGTAGGTCTACTGTAACTATCTGACAGGGGAGATGGTAGGAGGTCTACTGTAACTACCTGACAGGGGAGATGGTAGTAGGTCTACTGTAACTATCTGACAGGGGAGATGGTAGGAGGTCTACTGTAACTCCCTGACAGGGGAGATGGTAGGAGGTCTACTGTAACTATCTGACAGATGGTAGTAGGTCTACTGTAACTATCTGACAGGGGAGATGGTAGTAGGTCTACTGTAACTATCTGACAGGGGAGATGGTAGTAGGTCTACTGTAACTATCTGACAGGTGGTAGTAGGTCTACTGTAACTATCTGACAGATGGTAGTAGGTCTACTGTAACTATCTGACAGGGGAGATGGTAGTAGGTCTACTGTAACTATCTGACAGATGGTAGTAGGTCTACTGTAACTATCTGACAGGGGAGATGGTAGTAGGTCTACTGTAACTATCTGACAGATGGTAGTAGGTCTACTGTAACTATCTGACAGGGGAGATGGTAGGAGGTCTACTGTAACTATCTGACAGTGGAGATGGTAGTAGGTCTACTGTAACTATCTGACAGGGGAGATGGTAGTAGGTCTACTGTAACTATCTGACAGGGGAGATGGTAGTAGGTCTACTGTAACTATCTGACAGGGGAGATGGTAGTAGGTCTACTGTAACTATCTGACAGGGGAGATGGTAGGAGGTCTACTGTAACTACCTGACAGGGGAGATGGTAGGAGGTCTACTGTAACTACCTGACAGGGGAGATGGTAGTAGGTCTATTGTAACTATCTGACAGGGGAGATGGTAGGAGGTCTACTGTAACTATCTGACAGGGGAGATGGTAGGAGGTCTACTGTAACTACCTGACAGGGGAGATGGTAGGAGGTCTACTGTAACTATCTGACAGATGGTAGTAGGTCTACTGTAACTATCTGACAGATGGTAGTAGGTCTACTGTAACTATCTGACAGATGGTAGTAGGTCTACTGTAACTATCTGACAGGGGAGATGGTAGGAGGTCTACTGTAACTATCTGACAGGGGAGATGGTAGGAGGTCTACTGTAACTACCTGACAGGGGAGATGGTAGGAGGTCTACTGTAACTACCTGACAGGGGAGATGGTAGTAGGTCTACTGTAACTATCTGACAGGGGAGATGGTAGGAGGTCTACTGTAACTATCTGACAGGGGAGATGGTAGGAGGTCTACTGTAACTACCTGACAGGGGAGATGGTAGGAGGTCTACTGTAACTATCTGACAGATGGTAGTAGGTCTACTGTAACTATCTGACAGATGGTAGTAGGTCTACTGTAACTATCTGACAGATGGTAGTAGGTCTACTGTAACTATCTGACAGATGGTAGTAGGTCTACTGTAACTATCTGACAGATGGTAGTAGGTCTACTGTAACTATCTGACAGGGGAGATGGTAGGAGGTCTACTGTAACTACCTGACAGGGGAGATGGTAATAGGTCTACTGTAACTATCTGACAGGGGAGATGGTAGTAGGTCTACTGTAACTATCTGACAGATGGTAGGAGGTCGACTGTAACTATCTGACAGGGGAGATGGTAGGAGGTCTACTGTAACTATCTGACAGATGGTAGGAGGTCTACTGTAACTATCTGACAGGGGAGATGGTAGGAGGTCTACTGTAACTATCTGACAGGGGAGATGGTAGGAGGTCTACTGTAACTATCTGACAGGGGAGATGGTAGGAGGTCTACTGTAACTATCTGACAGGGGAGATGGTAGGCATGTTTGTGGAGTAATGGATTACCAAAAAAAACCTGTAGCTGTAATCTGTTACTTTACCAGCAAAAATATATTGTTTTTAGATTACAGATACTTTTTAAAAACTAGATGATTATTTCTATAAGTTCATTTTACATTCAGAAAGGATGTTTAATCATTTCATAAATTATTTCTCAATGACATTCAAATCAGTATTGAAAAAAGGCACAAGATTGATTTTATTCTGCCTGAGTGAGTCTGACCACCAATCATAGACCACTATGATGACACAATAATGATGGCGACCAATCACAGACCACTATGATGACACACCTTAATGATGACCACCAATCACAGACCACTATGATGACACAATAATGATGACGACCAATCACAGACCACTATGATGACACAACTTAATGATGACCACCAATCACAGACCACTATGATGACACACCTTAATGATGACCACCAATCACAGACCACTATGATGACACATCTTAATGATTACCACCAATCACAGACCACTATGATGACACACCTTAATGATGACCACCAATCACAGACCACTATGATGACACATCTTAATGATTACCACCAATCACAGACCACTATGATGACACACCTTAATGATGACCACCAATCACAGACCACTATGATGACACATGTTAATGATGACCACCAATCACAGACCACTATGATGACACATCTTAATGATGACCACCAATCACAGACCACTATGATGACACACCTTAATGATGACCACCAATCACAGACCACTATGATGACACACCTTAATGATGACCACCAATCACAGACCACTATGATGACACACCTTAATGATGACCACCAATCACAGACCACTATGATGACACACCTTAATGATGACCACCAATCACAGACCACTATGATGACACACCTTAATGATGACCACCAATCACAGACCACTATGATGACACACCTTAATGATGACCACCAATCACAGACCACTATGATGACACACCTTAATGATGACCACCAATCACAGACCACTATGATGACACACCTTAATGATGACCACCAATCACAGACCACTATGATGACACACCTTAATGATGACCACCAATCACAGACCACTATGATGACACACCTTAATGATGACCACCAATCACAGACCACTATGATGACACACCTTAATGATGACCACCAATCACAGACCACTATGATGACACACCTTAATGATGACCACCAATCACAGACCACTATGATGACACACCTTAATGATGACCACCAATCACAGACCACTATGATGACACACCTTAATGATGACCACCAATCACAGACCACTATGATGACACACCTTAATGATGACCACCAATCACAGACCACTATGATGACACACCTTAATGATGACCACCAATCACAGACCACTATGATGACACACCTTAATGATGACCACCAATCACAGACCACTATGATGACACACCTTAATGATGACCACCAATCACAGACCACTATGATGACACATCTTAATGATGACCACCAATCACAGACCACTATGACGACACACCTTAATGCGTTTGATGGATCGCAGGAAAAGAGAAATGGTGTAAAAAGTTGAGGAAACTTGAGGAAAAATGCCTTAATGGAAAATGACTCAAGTAAAAGTCACCTAGCAAAATACTACTTAAGGAAAAGCATTTGGTTTTAAAAATACTTAAGTATCAAAGTAAAAGCATTAAATATTTCATATTCTTTATATTAAAAACCAGACGGCACAATTTTTTCCATACATTTTTTACAACCGGACATCATTTACAAAGGAAGCGTTTGTGTTTTGTGAGTCCTCCAGATCAGAGGCAGTAGGGATGACCAGGGATGTTCTCTGTTTAGTGAGTCCTCCAGATCAGAGGCAGTAGGGACGACCAGGGATGTTCTCTGTTTAGTGAGTCCTCCAGATCAGAGGCAGTAGGGATGACCAGGGATGTTCTCTGTTTAGTGAGTCCTCCAGATCAGAGGCAGTAGGGATGACCAGGGATGTTCTCTGTTTAGTGAGTCCTCCAGATCAGAGGCAGTAGGGACGACCAGGGATGTTCTCTGTTTAGTGAGTCCTCCAGATCAGAGGCAGTAGGGATGATCCGGGGATGTTCTCTGTTTAGTGAGTCCTCCAGATCAGAGGCAGTAGGGATGACCAGGGATGTTCTCTGTTTAGTGAGTCCTCCAGATCAGAGGCAGTAGGGATGACCAGGGATGTTCTCTGTTTAGTGAGTCCTCCAGATCAGAGGCAGTAGGGATGACCAGGGATGTTCTCTGTTTAGTGAGTCCTCCAGATCAGAGGCAGTAGGGACGACCAGGGATGTTCTCTGTTTAGTGAGTCCTCCAGATCAGAGGCAGTAGGGACGACCAGGGATGTTCTCTGTTTAGTGAGTCCTCCAGATCAGAGGCAGTAGGGACGACCAGGGATGTTCTCTGTTTAGTGAGTCCTCCAGATCAGAGGCAGTAGGGACGACCAGGGATGTTCTCTGTTTAGTGAGTCCTCCAGATCAGAGGCAGTAGGGATGACCAGGGATGTTCTCTTAATAAGTGCGCGAATTAGACCATTTTCTGTTCCTCTAAGCATTCGAAATGTAACAAGTACCTTTGGGTGTCAAGGAAAATGTATGGTATAAAACGTACATTATAAGCCTACTGTAAATTGCCTTATGGCTGAGCATGGACATGCCAAACATTGTCAATAAGAAAGATTAAATTGATTATTGATAAGGCCTAAAAAGAGAACGAATAATTATAAACGAATTCTAAGCAAAACGAAACAACAACTTGTTTTAAATAGGCTGTCACACTTACAGGCACCATCATTTCTTCCTGTGGGCATATACATTTGAAGTCGTAAGTTTACATACACCTTAGTCAGATACATTTAAACTCAGTTTTTCACAATTCCTGATATTTAATCCTGGTAAAAATTCCCTGTCTTAGGTCAGTTAGGATCACCACTTTATTTTATGAATGTGAAATGTCAGAATAATAGAAAAGATAATGATTTATTTCAGCTTTTATTTCTTTCATCACATTCCCAGTGGGTCAGAAGTTTACATACACTCAATTAGTATTTGGTAGCATTGCCTTTCAATTGTTTAACTTGGGTCAAATGTTTTGGGTAGCCTTCCACAAGCTTCCAACAGTAAGTTGGGTGAATTTTGGCCCATTCCTCCTGACAGAGCTGGTGTAACTGAGTCAGGTTTGTAGGCCTCCTTGCTCGCACACGCTTTTTCAGTTCTGCCCACAAATTTTCTATAGGATTGAGGTCAGGACTTTGTGATGGCCACTCCACTACCTTGACTTTGTTGTCTTTAAGTCATTTTGCCACAACTTTGAAAGTATGCTTGGGGTCATTGTCCGTTTGGAAGACCCATTTGTGACCAAGCTTTAACTTCCTGACTGATGTCTTGAGATGTTGCTTCAATATATCCACCTAATTTTCCATCCTCATGATGCCATCTATTTTGTGAAGTGCACCAGTCCCTCCTGCAGCAAAGCACCCCCACAACATGATGCTGCCACCTCCGTGCTTCACGGTTGGGATGGTGTTCTTCAGCTTGCAAACCTCCCCCTTTTTCCTCCAAACATAACGATGGTCGTTATGGCCAAACAGTTTCATCAGACCAGAGGACATTTCTCCAAAAAGTACGATCTTTGTCCCCATGTGCAGTTGCAAACCGTAGTCTGGCTTTTTTATGGTGGTTTTTGAGCAGTGGCTTCTTCCTTGCTGAGCGGCCTTTCAGGTTATGTCGATATAGGACTCGTTTTACTGTGGATATAGATACTTTTGTACCTGTTTCCTCCAGCATCTTCACAAGGTCCTTTGCTGTTGTTCTGGGATTGAATTGCACTTTTCACACCAAAGTACGTTCATCTCTAGGAGACAGAACGCATCTCCTTCCTGAGCGGTATGACGGCTGTGTGGTCCCATGGTGTTTACACTTGCGTACTATTGTTTGTACAGATGAACGTGGTACTTTCAGCCGTAGGGAAATTGCTCCCAAGGATGAACCAGACTTGAGGAGATGTACACATTTTTTTCTGAGGTCTTGGCTGATTTCTTTTGAGTGTCCCATGATTTCAAGCAGAGAGGCACTGAGTTTGAAGGTAGGCCTTGAAATGCATCCACAGGTACACCTCCAATTGACTCAAATGATGTCAATTAGCCTATCAGAAGCTTCTAAAGCCATGACATCATTTTCTGGAATTTTCCAAGCTGTTTAAAGGCACAGTCAACTTAGTGTATGTAAACTTCTGATCCACTGGAATTGTGATACAGTGAATTATAAGTGAAATAATCTGTCTGTAAACAATTGTTGGAAAAATAACTTGTGTCATGCACAAAGTAGATGTCCTAACTGACTTTCCAAAACTATAGTTTGTTAACAAGAAATTTGTGGAGTGGTTGAAAAAACAAGTTTTAATGACTCCAACTTAAGTGTATGTAAACTTCCTACTTCGACTGTATATGTGTATTTTAACCCAATAATGGTTGAATTTAAGAAGCGTAAGCTGCGTATCAATTACTGTTTTTGGGACCAGAGGTGTATTCGAAACGGAAACCGTTTACTGTTTAAGAACCAAGCGGAAGCGTTTATTGGAATGAGATTTGTCCTTGAGGCGGAACTGAGGGATTTCTGCCAGCAGAAAAGTCAAAATCGTTTTAATTTCAGACTGTATGACTTTGTAATATTGTTGTATGGTGGTATTATATATTTTGTGTTATAGATAAGTAGTGAAGTAATAATGTTATATGATGTACTGTTTTATCTGTTGTTTTATGTGTAATGTAAGTGCCTTAATGTGTTTGGACCCCAGGAAGAGTAGCTGCTGCCTTGGCAGGAACTAATGGGGATCCATAATAAACCCCAGGAAGAGTAGCTGCTGCCTTGACAGGAACTAATGGGGATCCATAATAAACCCCAGGAAGAGTAGCTGCTGCCTTGGCAGGAACTAATGGGGATCCATAATAAACCCCAGGAAGAGTAGCTGCTGCCTTGACAGGAACTAATGGGGATCCATAATAAACCCCAGGAAGAGTAGCTGCTGTCTTGGCAGGAACTAATGGGGATCCATAATAAACCCCAGGAAGAGTAGCTGCTGCCTTGGCAGGAACTAATGGGGATCCATAATAAACCCCAGGAAGAGTAGCTGCTGCCTTGACAGGAACTAATGGGGATCCATAATAAACCCCAGGAAGAGTAGCTGCTGCCTTGGCAGGAACTAATGGGGATCCATAATAAACCCCAGGAAGAGTAGCTGCTGCCTTGGCAGGAACTAATGGGGATCCATAATAAACCCCAGGAAGAGTAGCTGCTGCCTTGACAGGAACTAATGGGGATCCATAATAAACCCCAGGAAGAGTAGCTGCTGCCTTGGCAGGAACTAATGAGGATCCATAATAAATACAAATACAAATAACCTGTGCCCCTTAAGGAGAAAGTAATATGATTATGTTACTTAGGTTGGGTAATCCAAAAGTTACATTACTGATTACAACAGGTGACAACTAACTGTAACAGATTCCATTTAGAAAGTAACCTCCCCAACTCAGTTAGTAGGTCTACAGTACCTATCTGACAGCCTGCGTTCCACAGGGGAACTGGGTCGTAGTTGGAGGAGGCTGTTCTGGATCCAGCTGGGTAGATGCGGCTCAGCTTGGTCATGTTGTGGTGGATGAAGGCGTTCGCTTGGAGAGAGGTAAACCAGACAGGTTAGTGGTGCAATCACTGTAAGAACTGTTTTCTAGAACATGCATAATGAAAGCTGATTTCTAGAATATGCATAATGAAAGCTGTTCTCTAGAATATGCATAATGAAATCTGATTTCTAGAATATGCATAATGAAATCTGATTTCTAGAACATGCATAATGAAATCTGATTTCTAGAATATGCATAATGAAAGCTGATTTTTAGAACATGCATAATGAATGCATGTCTATAGTACAGGTCCTGTTATTCAGACTTGCTGTTATTCAGGCTTGCTGTTATTCAGGCTTGCTGTTATTCAGGCTTGCTGTTATTCAGGCTTGCTGTTATTCAGACTTGCTGTTATTCAGGCTTGCTGTTATTCAGGCTTGCTGTTATTCAGGCTTGCTGTTATTCAGGCTTGCTGTAACAGAACCGAGGGTTTTACCTGCTGTCTCGGCCAGGTTAAAAGCCTTGCTCTCTTTAAAGGAGGACATCTCATAGAAGGCCTGGTTATCTTCAGCGTGCTCAAACCCTGAGAAGTGGACACTCTTACAGTAGATCGCCAGATCAGACAGCTGCTTGGCTAGCTTGATCTTTGACTTCTGAAAAGCAATAAGACATCATGTTTATAATATCTACAGAAATAGAGATATTAGGAAATGGATTTCTGTCAAAGAATTCACATATGTGTTTTCCTTGGCATAGGGCTTGTGATTTGATGTGGCACTAGTTCTTCTGAGGACAGTTACTAATCCAGCATGCCTTGGTCCCGTTGCGGGGGGGGGGGGGGGGTATGTGCAAAGCAACACAGTAGCATGACTATGTCAGAAACAACACCCTTACCCCGCCCCTTTACCCTAAACCGGGTTCATATAATAACCCCAACCCTGCCCTTTACCCTAAACTGGGTTCATATCCTAACCCCAACCCTGCCCTTTACCCTAAACTGGGTTCATATCCTAACCCCAACCCTGCCCTTTACCCTAAACTGGGTTCATATAATAACCCCAACCCTGCCCCTTACCCTAAACCGGGTTCATATCCTAACCCCAACCCTGCCCCTTACCCTAAACCGGGTTCATATCCTAACCCCAACCCTGCCCTTTACCCTAAACCGGGTTCATATCCTAACCCCAACCCTGCCCTTTACCCTAAACCGGGTTCATATCCTAACCCCAACCCTGCCCCTTACCCTAAACCGGGTTCATATCCTAACCCCAACCCTGCCCTTTACCCTAAACCGGGTTCATATCCTAACCCCAACCCTGCCCTTTACCCTAAACCGGGTTCATATCCTAACCCCAACCCTGCCCTTTACCCTAAACCGGGTTCATATCCTAACCCCAACCCTGCCCTTTACCCTAAACCGGGTTCATATCCTAACCCCAACCCTGCCCTTTACCCTAAACCGGGTTCATATCTTAACCCCAACCCTGCCCTTTACCCTAAACCGGGTTCATATCCTAACCCCAACCCTGCCCTTTACCCTAAACCGGGTTCATATCCTAACCCCAACCCTGCCCTTTACCCTAAACCGGGTTCATATCCTAACCCCAACCTTCCGCGCCACACACACTGAAACATCACATTCCCTTCTCTGAGTCCACCCCTCTATTTATTCATGTCCTGTTAGTCTGATTGTTTCTCTGAGTCCACCCCTCTCTTTATTCATATCCTGTTAGTCTGATTGCTTCTCTGAGTCCACCCCCAACGTTTTGTTGTTTTTATAATTGTAAAACAACTTTGGGTCCTTGAAAAGTCCTATATAATATATAAAGTCCTATATAATATATAAAGTGTTATATAATATATAAAGTCCTATATAATATATAAAGTCCTATATAATATATAAAGTCCTATATAATATATAAAGTGCTATATAATATATAAAGTGCTATATAATATATAAAGTACTATATAATATATAAAGTACTATATAATATATAAAGTACTATATAATATATAAAGTGCTATATAATATATAAAGTGCTATATAATATATAAAGTACTATATAATATATAAAGTACTATATAATATATAAAGTACTATATAATATATAAAGTGCTATATAATATATAAAGTGCTATATAATATATAAAGTCCTATATAATATATAAAGTACTATATAATATATAATATATAAAGTGTTATATAATATATAAAGTACTATATAATATATAAAGTCCTATATAATATATAATATATAAAGTGTTATATAATATATAAAGTGCTATATAATATATAAAGTCCTATATAATATATAAAGTACTATATAATATATAATATATAAAGTCTTATATAATATATAAAGTACTATATAATATATAAAGTGCTATATAATATATAAAGTCCTATATAATATATAAAGTACTATATAATATATAAAGTGCTATATAATATATAAAGTGCTATATAATATATAAAGTCCTATATAATATATAAAGTGTTATATAATATGTAAAGTGTTATATAATATATAAAGTGCTATATAATATATAAAGTGTTATATAATATATAAAGTGCTATATAATATATAAAGTACTATATAATATATAATATATAAAGTGCTATATAATATATAAAGTGTTATATAATATATAAAGTGTTATATAATATATAAAGTGCTATATAATATATAAAGTACTATATAATATATAATATATAAAGTGCTATATAATATATAAAGTGTTATATAATATATAAAGTGCTATATAATATATAAAGTACTATATAATATATAAAGTGCTATATATTATATAAAGTCCTATATAATATATAAAGTGCTATATAATATATAAAGTGCTATATAATATATAATATATAAAGTGCTATATAATATATAAAGTGCTATATAATATATAAAGTCCTATATAATATATAAAGTCCTATATAATATATAAAGTGCTATATAATATATAAAGTGTTATATAATATATAAAGTGCTATATAATATATAATATATAAAATCCTATATAATATATAAAGTCCTATATAATATATAAAGTGCTATATAATTTATAAAGTCCTATATAATATATAAAGTGCTATATAATATATAAAGTGCTATATAATATATAAAGTGCTATATATTATATAAAGTACTATATAGTATATAAAGTCCTATATAATATATAAAGTGCTATATAATATATAATATATAAAGTCCTATATAATATATAAAGTGCTATATAATATATAATATATAAAGTCCTATATAATATATAACGTACTATATAATATATAATATATAAAGTGCTATATATTATATAAAGTACTATATAGTATATAAAGTCCTATATAATATATAAAGTGCTATATAATATATAATATATAAAGTCCTGTATAATATATAAAGTGCTATATAATATATAATATATAAAGTCCTATATAATATATAAAGTCCTATATAATATATAAAGTACTATATAATATATAAAGTGCTATATAATATATAAAGTGCTATATAATATATAAAGTGCTATATAATATATAAAGTGCTATATAATATATAATATATAAAGTCCTATATAATATATAAAGTACTATATAATATATAAAGTGCTATATAATATATAAAGTGCTATATAATATATAAAGTGCTATATAAGTCCCATGTATTATTATAGTGTGCTACTTTTGACCATAGTCCTATGTGCCCTGGTAGTGCACTATTAGAGAATAGGGTGCCATCTAGGGTGCCATCTACCTTCGCACCACAGCAGCGTGTTACCATAGCAGCGTGTTACCATAGCAGCGTGTTACGATAGCAGCGTGTTACCACAGCAGCGTGTTACCATAGCAGCGTGTTAGCATAGCAGCGTGTTAGCATAGCAGCGTGTTAGCATAGCAGCGCGTTAGCATAGCAGCGCGTTACCATAGCAGCGCGTTACCATAGCAGCGCGTTACCATAGCAGCGTGTTAGCATAGCAGCGCGTTACCACAGCAGCGCGTTACCACAGCAGCGCGTTACCATAGCAGCGCGTTACCACAGCAGCGCGTTACCATAGCAGCGTGTTACCATAGCAGCGTGTTACAATACCTTGGCTTTGGCCTTCTGTCCGTTGGGGTCTGTCTTGGAGTTGTTGGTCTCTGCAGCCTCGTCCTCCTCTGAGACACAGTCTTCCTCTACTCCAGGACTAGTATTGCTGTAGACGGCATCCAGCTTGTTCAGACGTTTCCCCTTGATGATGAACCGACCCTTCAACTCCTACACACACAGACAGATACACCTCGTGTTGATGGAGATGCATCTATACTAGATCATCAAATGACTACTAAATACCAGGACACCTCGTGTTGATGGAGATGCATCTATACTAGATCATCAAATGACTACTAAATACCAGGACACCTCGTGTTGATGGAGATGCATCTATACTAGATCATCAAATGACTACTAAATACCAGGACACCTCGTGTTGATGGAGATGCATCTATACTAGATCATCAAATGACTACTAAATACCAGGACACCTCGTGTTGATGGAGATGCATCTATACTAGATCATCAAATGACTACTAAATACCATGACACCTCGTGTTGATGGAGATGCATCTATACTAGATCATCAAATGACTACTAAATACCAGGACACCTCGTGTTGATGGAGATGCATCTATACTAGATCATCAAATGACTACTAAATACCATGACACCTCGTGTTGATGGAGATGCATCTATACTAGATCATCAAATGACTACTAAATACCAGGACACCTCGTGTTGATGGAGATGCATCTATACTAGATCATCAAATGACTACTAAATACCATGTCCTGATCTATCATGTCCTGATCTATCATGTCCTGATCTATCATGTCCTGATCTATAATGTCCTGATCTATAATGTCCTTATGTATAATGTCCTGATCTATCATGTCCTGATCTATCATGTCCTGATCTATCATGTCCTGATCTATCATGTCCTGATCTATAATGTCCTGATCCATAATGTCCTGATCTATAATGTCCTGATCTATAATGTCCTGATCTATAATGTCCTGATCTATCATGTCCTGATCTATAATGTCCTGATCTATCATGTCCTGATCTATCATGTCCTGATCTATCATGTCCTGATCTATAATGTCCTGATCTATCATGTCCTGATCTATCATGTCCTGATCTATCATGTCCTGATCTATCATGTCCTGATCTATCATGTCCTGATCTATCATGTCCTGATCTATAATGTCCTGATCTATAATGTCCTGATCTATCATGTCCTGATCTATAATGTCCTGATCTATAATGTCCTGATCTATAATGTCCTGATCTATCATGTCCTGATCTATCATGTCCTGATCTATCATGTCCTGTGTTGTCGTCTTAGGTCTCTCTTTATGTAGTGTTCTTTTGTCTTGTTGTGATGTGTGTTTTGTCCTATATTTTTATTTAATGTATTTTTATTTTTTATCCCAGCCCCCATAGACAGGCTCTAACAACCAGATGCTGTTAGCCCTATAGACAGACAGGCTCTAACAACCAGATACTGTTAGCCCTATAGACAGACAGGCTCTAACAACCAGATACTGTTAGCCCTATAGACAGGCTCTAACAACCAGATGCTGTTAGCCCTATAGACAGGCTCTAACAACCAGATACTGTTAGCCCTATAGACAGGCTCTAACAACCAGATACTGTTAGCCCTATAGACAGGCTCTAACAACCAGATACTGTTAGCCCTATAGACAGGCTCTAACAACCAGATACTGTTAGCCCTATAGACAGACAGGCTCTAACAACCAGATACTGTTAGCCCTATAGACAGACAGGCTCTAACAACCAGATGCTGTTAGCCCTATAGACAGACAGGCTCTAACAACCAGATACTGTTAGCCCTATAGACAGACAGGCTCTAACAACCAGATACTGTTAGCCCTATAGACAGCGGCTCTAACAACCAGATGCTGTTAGCCCTATAGACAGACAGGCTCTAACAACCAGATACTGTTAGCCCTATAGACAGCGCTCTAACAACCAGATACTGTTAGCCCTATAGACAGACAGGCTCTAACAACCAGATACTGTTAGCCCTATAGACAGACAGGCTCTAACAACCAGATGCTGTTAGCCCTATAGACAGACAGGCTCTAACAACCAGATACTGTTAGCCCTATAGACAGACAGGCTCTAACAACCAGATACTGTTAGCCCTATAGACAGACAGGCTCTAACAACCAGATACTGTTAGCCCTATAGACAGACAGGCTCTAACAACCAGATACTGTTAGCCCTATAGACAGGCTCTAACAACCAGATACTGTTAGCCCTATAGACAGACAGGCTCTAACAACCAGATACTGTTAGCCCTATAGACAGGCTCTAACAACCAGATACTGTTAGCCCTATAGACAGACAGGCTCTAACAACCAGATACTGTTAGCCCTATAGACAGACAGGCTCTAACAACCAGATACTGTTAGCCCTATAGACAGACAGGCTCTAACAACCAGATACTGTTAGCCCTATAGACAGACAGGCTCTAACAACCAGATACTGTTAGCCCTATAGACAGACAGGCTCTAACAACCAGATACTGTTAGCCCTATAGACAGACAGGCTCTAACAACCAGATACTGTTAGCCCTATAGACAGACAGGCTCTAACAACCAGATACTGTTAGCCCTATAGACAGGGCTCTAACAACCAGATACTGTTAGCCCTATAGACAGACAGGCTCTAACAACCAGATACTGTTAGCCCTATAGACAGACAGGCTCTAACAACCAGATACTGTTAGCCCTATAGACAGACAGGCTCTAACAACCAGATACTGTTAGCCCTATAGACAGGCTCTAACAACCAGATACTGTTAGCCCTATAGACAGACAGGCTCTAACAACCAGATACTGTTAGCCCTATAGACAGACAGGCTCTAACAACCAGATACTGTTAGCCCTATAGACAGACAGGCTCTAACAACCAGATACTGTTAGCCCTATAGACAGACAGGCTCTAACAACCAGATACTGTTAGCCCTATAGACAGACAGGCTCTAACAACCAGATACTGTTAGCCCTATAGACAGGCTCTAACAACCAGATACTGTTAGCCCTATAGACAGACAGGCTCTAACAACCAGATACTGTTAGCCCTATAGACAGACAGGCTCTAACAACCAGATACTGTTAGCCCTATAGACAGACAGGCTCTAACAACCAGATACTGTTAGCCCTATAGACAGACAGGCTCTAACAACCAGATGCTGTTAGCCCTATAGACAGACAGGCTCTAACAACCAGATACTGTTAGCCCTATAGACAGACAGGCTCTAACAACCAGATACTGTTAGCCCTATAGACAGACAGGCTCTAACAACCAGATACTGTTAGCCCTATAGACAGACAGGCTCTAACAACCAGATACTGTTAGCCCTATAGACAGACAGGCTCTAACAACCAGATACTGTTAGCCCTATAGACAGACAGGCTCTAACAACCAGATACTGTTAGCCCTATAGACAGACAGGCTCTAACAACCAGATACTGTTAGCCCTATAGACAGACAGGCTCTAACAACCAGATACTGTTAGCCCTATAGACAGACAGGCTCTAACAACCAGATACTGTTAGCCCTATAGACAGACAGGCTCTAACAACCAGATACTGTTAGCCCTATAGACAGACAGGCTCTAACAACCAGATACTGTTAGCCCTATAGACAGGCTCTAACAACCAGATACTGTTAGCCCTATAGACAGGCTCTAACAACCAGATACTGTTAGCCCTATAGACAGACAGGCTCTAACAACCAGATACTGTTAGCCCTATAGACAGACAGGCTCTAACAACCAGATACTGTTAGCCCTATAGACAGACAGGCTCTAACAACCAGATACTGTTAGCCCTATAGACAGACAGGCTCTAACAACCAGATACTGTTAGCCCTATAGACAGACAGGCTCTAACAACCAGATACTGTTAGCCCTATAGACAGACAGGCTCTAACAACCAGATACTGTTAGCCCTATAGACAGACAGGCTCTAACAACCAGATACTGTTAGCCCTATAGACAGACAGGCTCTAACAACCAGATACTGTTAGCCCTATAGACAGACAGGCTCTAACAACCAGATACTGTTAGCCCTATAGACAGACAGGCTCTAACAACCAGATACTGTTAGCCCTATAGACAGACAGGCTCTAACAACCAGATACTGTTAGCCCTATAGACAGACAGGCTCTAACAACCAGATACTGTTAGCCCTATAGACAGACAGGCTCTAACAACCAGATACTGTTAGCCCTATAGACAGGCTCTAACAACCAGATACTGTTAGCCCTATAGACAGACAGGCTCTAACAACCAGATACTGTTAGCCCTATAGACAGACAGGCTCTAACAACCAGATACTGTTAGCCCTATAGACAGACAGGCTCTAACAACCAGATACTGTTAGCCCTATAGACAGACAGGCTCTAACAACCAGATACTGTTAGCCCTATAGACAGACAGGCTCTAACAACCAGATACTGTTAGCCCTATAGACAGACAGGCTCTAACAACCAGATACTGTTAGCCCTATAGACAGACAGGCTCTAACAACCAGATACTGTTAGCCCTATAGACAGACAGGCTCTAACAACCAGATACTGTTAGCCCTATAGACAGACAGGCTCTAACAACCAGATACTGTTAGCCCTATAGACAGACAGGCTCTAACAACCAGATACTGTTAGCCCTATAGACAGACAGGCTCTAACAACCAGATACTGTTAGCCCTATAGACAGACAGGCTCTAACAACCAGATACTGTTAGCCCTATAGACAGACAGGCTCTAACAACCAGATACTGTTAGCCCTATAGACAGACAGGCTCTAACAACCAGATACTGTTAGCCCTATAGACAGACAGGCTCTAACAACCAGATACTGTTAGCCCTATAGACAGACAGGCTCTAACAACCAGATACTGTTAGCCCTATAGACAGACAGGCTCTAACAACCAGATACTGTTAGCCCTATAGACAGACAGGCTCTAACAACCAGATACTGTTAGCCCTATAGACAGACAGGCTCTAACAACCAGATACTGTTAGCCCTATAGACAGACAGGCTCTAACAACCAGATACTGTTAGCCCTATAGACAGACAGGCTCTAACAACCAGATACTGTTAGCCCTATAGACAGACAGGCTCTAACAACCAGATACTGTTAGCCCTATAGACAGACAGGCTCTAACAACCAGATACTGTTAGCCCTATAGACAGACAGGCTCTAACAACCAGATACTGTTAGCCCTATAGACAGACAGGCTCTAACAACCAGATACTGTTAGCCCTATAGACAGACAGGCTCTAACAACCAGATACTGTTAGCCCTATAGACAGACAGGCTCTAACAACCAGATACTGTTAGCCCTATAGACAGACAGGCTCTAACAACCAGATACTGTTAGCCCTATAGACAGACAGGCTCTAACAACCAGATACTGTTAGCCCTATAGACAGACAGGCTCTAACAACCAGATACTGTTAGCCCTATAGACAGACAGGCTCTAACAACCAGATACTGTTAGCCCTATAGACAGACAGGCTCTAACAACCAGATACTGTTAGCCCTATAGACAGACAGGCTCTAACAACCAGATACTGTTAGCCCTATAGACAGACAGGCTCTAACAACCAGATACTGTTAGCCCTATAGACAGACAGGCTCTAACAACCAGATACTGTTAGCCCTATAGACAGACAGGCTCTAACAACCAGATACTGTTAGCCCTATAGACAGACAGGCTCTAACAACCAGATACTGTTAGCCCTATAGACAGACAGGCTCTAACAACCAGATACTGTTAGCCCTATAGACAGACAGGCTCTAACAACCAGATACTGTTAGCCCTATAGACAGACAGGCTCTAACAACCAGATACTGTTAGCCCTATAGACAGACAGGCTCTAACAACCAGATACTGTTAGCCCTATAGACAGGCTCTAACAACCAGATACTGTTAGCCCTATAGACAGACAGGCTCTAACAACCAGATACTGTTAGCCCTATAGACAGACAGGCTCTAACAACCAGATACTGTTAGCCCTATAGACAGACAGGCTCTAACAACCAGATACTGTTAGCCCTATAGACAGACAGGCTCTAACAACCAGATACTGTTAGCCCTATAGACAGACAGGCTCTAACAACCAGATACTGTTAGCCCTATAGACAGACAGGCTCTAACAACCAGATACTGTTAGCCCTATAGACAGACAGGCTCTAACAACCAGATACTGTTAGCCCTATAGACAGGCTCTAACAACCAGATACTGTTAGCCCTATAGACAGACAGGCTCTAACAACCAGATACTGTTAGCCCTATAGACAGACAGGCTCTAACAACCAGATACTGTTAGCCCTATAGACAGACAGGCTCTAACAACCAGATACTGTTAGCCCTATAGACAGACAGGCTCTAACAACCAGATACTGTTAGCCCTATAGACAGACAGGCTCTAACAACCAGATACTGTTAGCCCTATAGACAGACAGGCTCTAACAACCAGATACTGTTAGCCCTATAGACAGACAGGCTCTAACAACCAGATACTGTTAGCCCTATAGACAGACAGGCTCTAACAACCAGATACTGTTAGCCCTATAGACAGACAGGCTCTAACAACCAGATACTGTTAGCCCTATAGACAGACAGGCTCTAACAACCAGATACTGTTAGCCCTATAGACAGACAGGCTCTAACAACCAGATACTGTTAGCCCTATAGACAGACAGGCTCTAACAACCAGATACTGTTAGCCCTATAGACAGACAGGCTCTAACAACCAGATACTGTTAGCCCTATAGACAGACAGGCTCTAACAACCAGATACTGTTAGCCCTATAGACAGACAGGCTCTAACAACCAGATACTGTTAGCCCTATAGACAGACAGGCTCTAACAACCAGATACTGTTAGCCCTATAGACAGACAGGCTCTAACAACCAGATACTGTTAGCCCTATAGACAGACAGGCTCTAACAACCAGATACTGTTAGCCCTATAGACAGACAGGCTCTAACAACCAGATACTGTTAGCCCTATAGACAGACAGGCTCTAACAACCAGATACTGTTAGCCCTATAGACAGACAGGCTCTAACAACCAGATACTGTTAGCCCTATAGACAGACAGGCTCTAACAACCAGATACTGTTAGCCCTATAGACAGACAGGCTCTAACAACCAGATACTGTTAGCCCTATAGACAGACAGGCTCTAACAACCAGATACTGTTAGCCCTATAGACAGACAGGCTCTAACAACCAGATACTGTTAGCCCTATAGACAGACAGGCTCTAACAACCAGATACTGTTAGCCCTATAGACAGACAGGCTCTAACAACCAGATACTGTTAGCCCTATAGACAGACAGGCTCTAACAACCAGATACTGTTAGCCCTATAGACAGACAGGCTCTAACAACCAGATACTGTTAGCCCTATAGACAGACAGGCTCTAACAACCAGATACTGTTAGCCCTATAGACAGACAGGCTCTAACAACCAGATACTGTTAGCCCTATAGACAGACAGGCTCTAACAACCAGATACTGTTAGCCCTATAGACAGACAGGCTCTAACAACCAGATACTGTTAGCCCTATAGACAGACAGGCTCTAACAACCAGATACTGTTAGCCCTATAGACAGACAGGCTCTAACAACCAGATACTGTTAGCCCTATAGACAGACAGGCTCTAACAACCAGATACTGTTAGCCCTATAGACAGGCTCTAACAACCAGATACTGTTAGCCCTATAGACAGACAGGCTCTAACAACCAGATACTGTTAGCCCTATAGACAGACAGGCTCTAACAACCAGATACTGTTAGCCCTATAGACAGACAGGCTCTAACAACCAGATACTGTTAGCCCTATAGACAGACAGGCTCTAACAACCAGATACTGTTAGCCCTATAGACAGACAGGCTCTAACAACCAGATACTGTTAGCCCTATAGACAGACAGGCTCTAACAACCAGATACTGTTAGCCCTATAGACAGACAGGCTCTAACAACCAGATACTGTTAGCCCTATAGACAGACAGGCTCTAACAACCAGATACTGTTAGCCCTATAGACAGACAGGCTCTAACAACCAGATACTGTTAGCCCTATAGACAGACAGGCTCTAACAACCAGATACTGTTAGCCCTATAGACAGACAGGCTCTAACAACCAGATACTGTTAGCCCTATAGACAGACAGGCTCTAACAACCAGATACTGTTAGCCCTATAGACAGGCTCTAACAACCAGATACTGTTAGCCCTATAGACAGGGCTCTAACAACCAGATACTGTTAGCCCTATAGACAGACAGGCTCTAACAACCAGATACTGTTAGCCCTATAGACAGACAGGCTCTAACAACCAGATACTGTTAGCCCTATAGACAGACAGGCTCTAACAACCAGATACTGTTAGCCCTATAGACAGACAGGCTCTAACAACCAGATACTGTTAGCCCTATAGACAGACAGGCTCTAACAACCAGATACTGTTAGCCCTATAGACAGACAGGCTCTAACAACCAGATACTGTTAGCCCTATAGACAGACAGGCTCTAACAACCAGATACTGTTAGCCCTATAGACAGACAGGCTCTAACAACCAGATACTGTTAGCCCTATAGACAGGCTCTAACAACCAGATACTGTTAGCCCTATAGACAGGCTCTAACAACCAGATACTGTTAGCCCTATAGACAGACAGGCTCTAACAACCAGATACTGTTAGCCCTATAGACAGACAGGCTCTAACAACCAGATACTGTTAGCCCTATAGACAGACAGGCTCTAACAACCAGATACTGTTAGCCCTATAGACAGACAGGCTCTAACAACCAGATACTGTTAGCCCTATAGACAGACAGGCTCTAACAACCAGATACTGTTAGCCCTATAGACAGACAGGCTCTAACAACCAGATACTGTTAGCCCTATAGACAGACAGGCTCTAACAACCAGATACTGTTAGCCCTATAGACAGACAGGCTCTAACAACCAGATACTGTTAGCCCTATAGACAGACAGGCTCTAACAACCAGATACTGTTAGCCCTATAGACAGACAGGCTCTAACAACCAGATACTGTTAGCCCTATAGACAGACAGGCTCTAACAACCAGATACTGTTAGCCCTATAGACAGACAGGCTCTAACAACCAGATACTGTTAGCCCTATAGACAGACAGGCTCTAACAACCAGATACTGTTAGCCCTATAGACAGACAGGCTCTAACAACCAGATACTGTTAGCCCTATAGACAGACAGGCTCTAACAACCAGATACTGTTAGCCCTATAGACAGACAGGCTCTAACAACCAGATACTGTTAGCCCTATAGACAGGCTCTAACAACCAGATACTGTTAGCCCTATAGACAGGCTCTAACAACCAGATACTGTTAGCCCTATAGACAGACAGGCTCTAACAACCAGATACTGTTAGCCCTATAGACAGACAGGCTCTAACAACCAGATACTGTTAGCCCTATAGACAGACAGGCTCTAACAACCAGATACTGTTAGCCCTATAGACAGACAGGCTCTAACAACCAGATACTGTTAGCCCTATAGACAGACAGGCTCTAACAACCAGATACTGTTAGCCCTATAGACAGGCTCTAACAACCAGATACTGTTAGCCCTATAGACAGACAGGCTCTAACAACCAGATACTGTTAGCCCTATAGACAGACAGGCTCTAACAACCAGATACTGTTAGCCCTATAGACAGACAGGCTCTAACAACCAGATACTGTTAGCCCTATAGACAGACAGGCTCTAACAACCAGATACTGTTAGCCCTATAGACAGACAGGCTCTAACAACCAGATACTGTTAGCCCTATAGACAGACAGGCTCTAACAACCAGATACTGTTAGCCCTATAGACAGACAGGCTCTAACAACCAGATACTGTTAGCCCTATAGACAGACAGGCTCTAACAACCAGATACTGTTAGCCCTATAGACAGACAGGCTCTAACAACCAGATACTGTTAGCCCTATAGACAGACAGGCTCTAACAACCAGATACTGTTAGCCCTATAGACAGACAGGCTCTAACAACCAGATACTGTTAGCCCTATAGACAGACAGGCTCTAACAACCAGATACTGTTAGCCCTATAGACAGACAGGCTCTAACAACCAGATACTGTTAGCCCTATAGACAGACAGGCTCTAACAACCAGATACTGTTAGCCCTATAGACAGACAGGCTCTAACAACCAGATACTGTTAGCCCTATAGACAGGCTCTAACAACCAGATACTGTTAGCCCTATAGACAGACAGGCTCTAACAACCAGATACTGTTAGCCCTATAGACAGACAGGCTCTAACAACCAGATACTGTTAGCCCTATAGACAGACAGGCTCTAACAACCAGATACTGTTAGCCCTATAGACAGACAGGCTCTAACAACCAGATACTGTTAGCCCTATAGACAGACAGGCTCTAACAACCAGATACTGTTAGCCCTATAGACAGACAGGCTCTAACAACCAGATACTGTTAGCCCTATAGACAGACAGGCTCTAACAACCAGATACTGTTAGCCCTATAGACAGACAGGCTCTAACAACCAGATACTGTTAGCCCTATAGACAGCGGCTCTAACAACCAGATACTGTTAGCCCTATAGACAGACAGGCTCTAACAACCAGATACTGTTAGCCCTATAGACAGACAGGCTCTAACAACCAGATACTGTTAGCCCTATAGACAGACAGGCTCTAACAACCAGATACTGTTAGCCCTATAGACAGACAGGCTCTAACAACCAGATACTGTTAGCCCTATAGACAGACAGGCTCTAACAACCAGATACTGTTAGCCCTATAGACAGACAGGCTCTAACAACCAGATACTGTTAGCCCTATAGACAGACAGGCTCTAACAACCAGATACTGTTAGCCCTATAGACAGACAGGCTCTAACAACCAGATACTGTTAGCCCTATAGACAGACAGGCTCTAACAACCAGATACTGTTAGCCCTATAGACAGGCTCTAACAACCAGATACTGTTAGCCCTATAGACAGACAGGCTCTAACAACCAGATACTGTTAGCCCTATAGACAGACAGGCTCTAACAACCAGATACTGTTAGCCCTATAGACAGACAGGCTCTAACAACCAGATACTGTTAGCCCTATAGACAGACAGGCTCTAACAACCAGATACTGTTAGCCCTATAGACAGACAGGCTCTAACAACCAGATACTGTTAGCCCTATAGACAGACAGGCTCTAACAACCAGATACTGTTAGCCCTATAGACAGACAGGCTCTAACAACCAGATACTGTTAGCCCTATAGACAGACAGGCTCTAACAACCAGATACTGTTAGCCCTATAGACAGACAGGCTCTAACAACCAGATACTGTTAGCCCTATAGACAGCAGGCTCTAACAACCAGATACTGTTAGCCCTATAGACAGACAGGCTCTAACAACCAGATACTGTTAGCCCTATAGACAGACAGGCTCTAACAACCAGATACTGTTAGCCCTATAGACAGACAGGCTCTAACAACCAGATACTGTTAGCCCTATAGACAGACAGGCTCTAACAACCAGATACTGTTAGCCCTATAGACAGACAGGCTCTAACAACCAGATACTGTTAGCCCTATAGACAGACAGGCTCTAACAACCAGATACTGTTAGCCCTATAGACAGACAGGCTCTAACAACCAGATACTGTTAGCCCTATAGACAGACAGGCTCTAACAACCAGATACTGTTAGCCCTATAGACAGACAGGCTCTAACAACCAGATACTGTTAGCCCTATAGACAGACAGGCTCTAACAACCAGATACTGTTAGCCCTATAGACAGACAGGCTCTAACAACCAGATACTGTTAGCCCTATAGACAGACAGGCTCTAACAACCAGATACTGTTAGCCCTATAGACAGACAGGCTCTAACAACCAGATACTGTTAGCCCTATAGACAGACAGGCTCTAACAACCAGATACTGTTAGCCCTATAGACAGACAGGCTCTAACAACCAGATACTGTTAGCCCTATAGACAGACAGGCTCTAACAACCAGATACTGTTAGCCCTATAGACAGACAGGCTCTAACAACCAGATACTGTTAGCCCTATAGACAGACAGGCTCTAACAACCAGATACTGTTAGCCCTATAGACAGACAGGCTCTAACAACCAGATACTGTTAGCCCTATAGACAGACAGGCTCTAACAACCAGATACTGTTAGCCCTATAGACAGACAGGCTCTAACAACCAGATACTGTTAGCCCTATAGACAGACAGGCTCTAACAACCAGATACTGTTAGCCCTATAGACAGACAGGCTCTAACAACCAGATACTGTTAGCCCTATAGACAGACAGGCTCTAACAACCAGATACTGTTAGCCCTATAGACAGACAGGCTCTAACAACCAGATACTGTTAGCCCTATAGACAGACAGGCTCTAACAACCAGATACTGTTAGCCCTATAGACAGACAGGCTCTAACAACCAGATACTGTTAGCCCTATAGACAGACAGGCTCTAACAACCAGATACTGTTAGCCCTATAGACAGACAGGCTCTAACAACCAGATACTGTTAGCCCTATAGACAGGCTCTAACAACCAGATACTGTTAGCCCTATAGACAGACAGGCTCTAACAACCAGATACTGTTAGCCCTATAGACAGACAGGCTCTAACAACCAGATACTGTTAGCCCTATAGACAGACAGGCTCTAACAACCAGATACTGTTAGCCCTATAGACAGACAGGCTCTAACAACCAGATACTGTTAGCCCTATAGACAGACAGGCTCTAACAACCAGATACTGTTAGCCCTATAGACAGGCTCTAACAACCAGATACTGTTAGCCCTATAGACAGACAGGCTCTAACAACCAGATACTGTTAGCCCTATAGACAGACAGGCTCTAACAACCAGATACTGTTAGCCCTATAGACAGGCTCTAACAACCAGATACTGTTAGCCCTATAGACAGACAGGCTCTAACAACCAGATACTGTTAGCCCTATAGACAGGCTCTAACAACCAGATACTGTTAGCCCTATAGACAGACAGGCTCTAACAACCAGATACTGTTAGCCCTATAGACAGACAGGCTCTAACAACCAGATACTGTTAGCCCTATAGACAGACAGGCTCTAACAACCAGATACTGTTAGCCCTATAGACAGACAGGCTCTAACAACCAGATACTGTTAGCCCTATAGACAGACAGGCTCTAACAACCAGATACTGTTAGCCCTATAGACAGGCTCTAACAACCAGATACTGTTAGCCCTATAGACAGACAGGCTCTAACAACCAGATACTGTTAGCCCTATAGACAGACAGGCTCTAACAACCAGATACTGTTAGCCCTATAGACAGGCTCTAACAACCAGATACTGTTAGCCCTATAGACAGACAGGCTCTAACAACCAGATACTGTTAGCCCTATAGACAGACAGGCTCTAACAACCAGATACTGTTAGCCCTATAGACAGGCTCTAACAACCAGATACTGTTAGCCCTATAGACAGACAGGCTCTAACAACCAGATACTGTTAGCCCTATAGACAGACAGGCTCTAACAACCAGATACTGTTAGCCCTATAGACAGACAGGCTCTAACAACCAGATACTGTTAGCCCTATAGACAGACAGGCTCTAACAACCAGATACTGTTAGCCCTATAGACAGACAGGCTCTAACAACCAGATACTGTTAGCCCTATAGACAGACAGGCTCTAACAACCAGATACTGTTAGCCCTATAGACAGACAGGCTCTAACAACCAGATACTGTTAGCCCTATAGACAGACAGGCTCTAACAACCAGATACTGTTAGCCCTATAGACAGACAGGCTCTAACAACCAGATACTGTTAGCCCTATAGACAGACAGGCTCTAACAACCAGATACTGTTAGCCCTATAGACAGACAGGCTCTAACAACCAGATACTGTTAGCCCTATAGACAGACAGGCTCTAACAACCAGATACTGTTAGCCCTATAGACAGACAGGCTCTAACAACCAGATACTGTTAGCCCTATAGACAGACAGGCTCTAACAACCAGATACTGTTAGCCCTATAGACAGACAGGCTCTAACAACCAGATACTGTTAGCCCTATAGACAGACAGGCTCTAACAACCAGATACTGTTAGCCCTATAGACAGACAGGCTCTAACAACCAGATACTGTTAGCCCTATAGACAGACAGGCTCTAACAACCAGATACTGTTAGCCCTATAGACAGACAGGCTCTAACAACCAGATACTGTTAGCCCTATAGACAGACAGGCTCTAACAACCAGATACTGTTAGCCCTATAGACAGACAGGCTCTAACAACCAGATACTGTTAGCCCTATAGACAGACAGGCTCTAACAACCAGATACTGTTAGCCCTATAGACAGACAGGCTCTAACAACCAGATACTGTTAGCCCTATAGACAGACAGGCTCTAACAACCAGATACTGTTAGCCCTATAGACAGACAGGCTCTAACAACCAGATACTGTTAGCCCTATAGACAGACAGGCTCTAACAACCAGATACTGTTAGCCCTATAGACAGACAGGCTCTAACAACCAGATACTGTTAGCCCTATAGACAGACAGGCTCTAACAACCAGATACTGTTAGCCCTATAGACAGACAGGCTCTAACAACCAGATACTGTTAGCCCTATAGACAGACAGGCTCTAACAACCAGATACTGTTAGCCCTATAGACAGACAGGCTCTAACAACCAGATACTGTTAGCCCTATAGACAGACAGGCTCTAACAACCAGATACTGTTAGCCCTATAGACAGCGGCTCTAACAACCAGATACTGTTAGCCCTATAGACAGACAGGCTCTAACAACCAGATACTGTTAGCCCTATAGACAGACAGGCTCTAACAACCAGATACTGTTAGCCCTATAGACAGACAGGCTCTAACAACCAGATACTGTTAGCCCTATAGACAGACAGGCTCTAACAACCAGATACTGTTAGCCCTATAGACAGACAGGCTCTAACAACCAGATACTGTTAGCCCTATAGACAGACAGGCTCTAACAACCAGATACTGTTAGCCCTATAGACAGACAGGCTCTAACAACCAGATACTGTTAGCCCTATAGACAGACAGGCTCTAACAACCAGATACTGTTAGCCCTATAGACAGACAGGCTCTAACAACCAGATGCTGTTAGCCCTATAGACAGACAGGCTCTAACAACCAGATACTGTTAGCCCTATAGACAGGGCTCTAACAACCAGATACTGTTAGCCCTATAGACAGGCTCTAACAACCAGATACTGTTAGCCCTATAGACAGACAGGCTCTAACAACCAGATACTGTTAGCCCTATAGACAGGCTCTAACAACCAGATACTGTTAGCCCTATAGACAGACAGGCTCTAACAACCAGATACTGTTAGCCCTATAGACAGACAGGCTCTAACAACCAGATACTGTTAGCCCTATAGACAGACAGGCTCTAACAACCAGATACTGTTAGCCCTATAGACAGACAGGCTCTAACAACCAGATGCTGTTAGCCCTATAGACAGGCTCTAACAACCAGATACTGTTAGCCCTATAGACAGACAGGCTCTAACAACCAGATGCTGTTAGCCCTATAGACAGACAGGCTCTAACAACCAGATACTGTTAGCCCTATAGACAGACAGGCTCTAACAACCAGATACTGTTAGCCCTATAGACAGACAGGCTCTAACAACCAGATACTGTTAGCCCTATAGACAGACAGGCTCTAACAACCAGATACTGTTAGCCCTATAGACAGGCTCTAACAACCAGATACTGTTAGCCCTATAGACAGACAGGCTCTAACAACCAGATACTGTTAGCCCTATAGACAGACAGGCTCTAACAACCAGATACTGTTAGCCCTATAGACAGGCTCTAACAACCAGATACTGTTAGCCCTATAGACAGACAGGCTCTAACAACCAGATACTGTTAGCCCTATAGACAGACAGGCTCTAACAACCAGATACTGTTAGCCCTATAGACAGACAGGCTCTAACAACCAGATACTGTTAGCCCTATAGACAGGCTCTAACAACCAGATACTGTTAGCCCTATAGACAGACAGGCTCTAACAACCAGATACTGTTAGCCCTATAGACAGACAGGCTCTAACAACCAGATACTGTTAGCCCTATAGACAGACAGGCTCTAACAACCAGATACTGTTAGCCCTATAGACAGACAGGCTCTAACAACCAGATACTGTTAGCCCTATAGACAGACAGGCTCTAACAACCAGATACTGTTAGCCCTATAGACAGACAGGCTCTAACAACCAGATACTGTTAGCCCTATAGACAGACAGGCTCTAACAACCAGATGCTGTTAGCCCTATAGACAGACAGGCTCTAACAACCAGATACTGTTAGCCCTATAGACAGGCTCTAACAACCAGATACTGTTAGCCCTATAGACAGACAGGCTCTAACAACCAGATGCTGTTAGCCCTATAGACAGACAGGCTCTAACAACCAGATACTGTTAGCCCTATAGACAGGCTCTAACAACCAGATACTGTTAGCCCTATAGACAGGCTCTAACAACCAGATACTGTTAGCCCTATAGACAGACAGGCTCTAACAACCAGATACTGTTAGCCCTATAGACAGACAGGCTCTAACAACCAGATACTGTTAGCCCTATAGACAGACAGGCTCTAACAACCAGATACTGTTAGCCCTATAGACAGACAGGCTCTAACAACCAGATACTGTTAGCCCTATAGACAGACAGGCTCTAACAACCAGATACTGTTAGCCCTATAGACAGGCTCTAACAACCAGATACTGTTAGCCCTATAGACAGACAGGCTCTAACAACCAGATACTGTTAGCCCTATAGACAGACAGGCTCTAACAACCAGATACTGTTAGCCCTATAGACAGGCTCTAACAACCAGATACTGTTAGCCCTATAGACAGACAGGCTCTAACAACCAGATACTGTTAGCCCTATAGACAGGCTCTAACAACCAGATACTGTTAGCCCTATAGACAGACAGGCTCTAACAACCAGATACTGTTAGCCCTATAGACAGACAGGCTCTAACAACCAGATACTGTTAGCCCTATAGACAGACAGGCTCTAACAACCAGATACTGTTAGCCCTATAGACAGACAGGCTCTAACAACCAGATACTGTTAGCCCTATAGACAGACAGGCTCTAACAACCAGATACTGTTAGCCCTATAGACAGACAGGCTCTAACAACCAGATACTGTTAGCCCTATAGACAGACAGGCTCTAACAACCAGATACTGTTAGCCCTATAGACAGACAGGCTCTAACAACCAGATACTGTTAGCCCTATAGACAGGCTCTAACAACCAGATACTGTTAGCCCTATAGACAGACAGGCTCTAACAACCAGATACTGTTAGCCCTATAGACAGACAGGCTCTAACAACCAGATACTGTTAGCCCTATAGACAGACAGGCTCTAACAACCAGATACTGTTAGCCCTATAGACAGACAGGCTCTAACAACCAGATACTGTTAGCCCTATAGACAGACAGGCTCTAACAACCAGATACTGTTAGCCCTATAGACAGACAGGCTTGGTCTCTTAGCTTTCATATTTAAAATACTGGGGATGTGGTTACGAAGCTCCAGGCTTTAACCACTGAGGGTTGAAAAATAAATACCTTTGGATAGATGAATTGATTGGTTGGTTGATGGGTGGGTGGATGAATTGATTGGTTGGTTTGATGGGTGGGTGGGAGGGTGGATGGGTGGGAGGGTGGATAGGTGGATGAATTGATTGATGGATGGATTATCTGCTAGTCTCTGACCTGGGGTGAGGGGAAGGCAGTGGGCATCTGGTCCTCCAGAGGGGAGGTGAGCAGGGCACTGCCCAGGATGGAGATCATGTGCTGGGCCATCAGTTTCTGCTGCTCCAGGGTACAGTGGTTCTCCAGGGACAGGATCACTGGGTACTCTGATGTCTGGGGGACAGGAAGACAACAACATAACATTAGCAGTCATATCCATCTCTACTGGTAATCACAGGGCTGGTTTGACTTTATGGGGATACCTTGAAGGCGTGCTCCTTAATGGGTTAGGATTAGGGTTAGGGTTAGGGTTAGGGTCAGGGTTAGGGTTAAGGTCAGGGTTAGGGTCAGGGTCAGGGTTAGGGTTAGGGTTAGGGTTAGGGTTAGGGTCAGGGTTAGGGTTAGGGTCAGGGTCAGGGTCAGGGTCAGGGTTAGGGTTAGGGTTAGGGTTACCTTGAAGGCGTACTCCATGATGGGTCAGGGTTAGGGGTTAGGGTTAGGGTCAGGGGTTAGGGTCAGGGTTAGGGTTACCTTGAAGGCGTACTCCATGATGGGTTAGGGTCAGGGTCAGGGTCAGGGGTTAGGGTTAGGGTTAGGGTCAGGGGTTAGGGTTACCTTGAAGGCGTACTCCTTGATGGGTTATGGTCAGAGTTAGGGTCAGGGTTAGGGTCAGGGTCAGAGTTAGGGTCAGGGTCAGAGTTAGGGTCAGGGTTAGGGTCAGGGTCAGGGTTAGGGTCAGGGTCAGGGTCAGGGTTAGGGTCAGGGTCAGGGTCAGGGGTTAGGGTCAGGGGTTAGGGTTACCTTGAAGGCGTACTCCTTGATGGGTTATGGTCAGAGTTAGGGTCAGGGTTAGGGGTTAGGGTCAGGGTTAGGGTTAGGGTCAGGGTTATGGTCAGAGTTAGGGTCAGGGTTAGGGTCAGGGTCAGGGTTAGGGTCAGGGTTAGGGTCAGGGTCAGGGTCAGGGTTATGGTCAGAGTTAGGGTCAGGGTTAGGGTCAGGGTCAAGGTTAGGGTCAGGGTTAGGGTCAGGGGTTAGGGTCAGGGTTAGGGTCAGGGTCAGGGTTAGGGTTAGGGTCAGGGTTAGGGTCAGGGTCAGGGTTAGGGTCAGGGTTAGGGTCAGGGTTAGGGTCAGGGGTTAGGGTTACCTTGAAGGCGTACTCCTTGATGGGTTAGGGTCAGGGTTAGGGTCAGGGGTTAGGGTTACCTTGAAGGCGTACTCCTTGATGGGTTAGGGTTAGGGTTAGGGTCAGGGGTTAGGGTCAGGGGTTAGGGTTAGGGTCAGGGGTTAGGGTCAGGGTCAGGGTCAGGGGTTAGGGTTAGGGTTAGAGTTAGGGTTAGGGTCAGGGTTAGGGTCAGGGTTATGGTCAGAGTTAGGGTCAGGGTTAGGGTCAGGGTCAGGGTTAGGGTCAGGGTTAGGGTCAGGGGTTAGGGTCAGGGTTAGGGTCAGGGTCAGGGTTAGGGTTAGGGTCAGGGTTAGGGTTAGGGTCAGGGTTAGGGTCAGGGTTAGGGTCAGGGTTAGGGTCAGGGGTTAGGGTTAGGGTCAGGGGTCAGGGTTACCTTGAAGGCGTACTCCTTGATGGCCTTGATGACGTCTTTAAACAGGACCTTGGAGGTGAGGGTGTGGCCGTGGTAGATGATTGGCTCCCCCTGGGCCCCGTCCCAACAGTCTAACTCCACACATCGACAACTCTTCATCAGGGCCCTAAGGATCACAACACAATCAACACACATATACAATACTACTAATAGTACTTTATCTGTTTCTAGTACTAAATCTACTTTATCTAGTACTTTATCTACTATACAGTGGCTTGCGAAAGTATTCACCCCCCCGTGGCATTTTTCCTATTTTGTTGCCTTACAACCTGGAATTAAAATGTATTTTTGGGGGGTTTGTATAATTTGATTTACACAACATGCCCACCACTTTGAAGATGCAAAATATTTTTTATTGTGAAACAAACAAGAAATAAGACCAAAAAAAATTACTTGAGCGTGCATAACTATTCACCCCCCCCCAAAGTCAATACTTTGTAGAGCCACCTTTTGCAGCAATTACAGCTGCAAGTCTCTTGGGGTATGTCTCTGTAAGCTTGGCACATCTAGCCACTGGGATTTTTGCCCATTCTTCAAGGAAAAACTGCTCCAGCTCCTTCAAGTTGGATGGGTTCCGCTGGTGAACAGCAATCTTTAAGTCATACCACAAATTCTCAATTGGATTGAGGTCTGGGCTTTGACTAGGTCATTCCAAGACATTTAAATGTTTCTCCTTAAACCACTTGAGTGTTGCTTTAGCAGTATGCTTAGGGTCATTGTCCTGCTGGAAGGTGAACCTCTGTCTCAGTCTCAAATCTCTGGAAGACTGAAACAGGTTTCCCTCAAGAATTTCCCTGTATTTAGTGGCATCCATCATTCCTTCAATTCTGACCAGTTTCCCAGTCCCTGCCGATGAAAAACATCCCCACAGCATGATGCTGCCACCACCATGCTTCCCTGTGGGGATGGTGTTCTCAGGGTGATGAAGGGTGTTGGGTTTACGCCAGACATAGCATCTTCCTTGATGGCCAAAAAGCTACATTTTACTCTCATCTGACCAGAGTACCTTCTTCCATATGTTTGGAGAGTCTACCTAATGCCTTTTGGTGAACACCAAAAAAAAAAATCTTTAAGCAATTACTTTTTTTCTGGTCACTCTTCCGTAAAGTCCAGCTCTGTGGAGTGTACAGCTTGTTTACCTTTATTTAACAAGGCAAGTAAGTTAAGAACAAATTCTTATTTACAATGACGGCCTACCCCGGCCAAACCCAGACAACGCTGGGCCAATTGTGTGCCCCCCTATGGGACCCCCAATCACAGCCGGATGTGGATCTACTGTACCCAGTACTGTATCTGTATTTAGTAATACATCTACTCGTCTTAGCTGATTTTGGCGTTTGATAAAGTACGACTAGAATGTATATAAATGCCTGGATTACTTTAATTTCGGTGAATCTCTTATACTATGGGTTAAGATTATGTACAGAACCCCAAAATAGTAAATAATGGTTACTTCTCAGAAAGTTTGGAGCTTTTAAGAGGAAAAAAACAAGGCTGTCCATTGTCTCCATATGTATTTATTATGGCCATTGAAATGCTAGCTATTAAAATTAGATCCAACAAGGACATCAATCCTTTGGCTCCTGGGTGGCGCAGCGGTCTAAGGCCCTACATATCAGTACAAGAGGCGTCACTGCAGTCCCTGGTTCGAATCCAGGCTGAATCACATCAGGCTGTGATTGGGAGTCCCATAGGGTAAATGTAAAACAATATATAATAAAAGTTACATTCAACTGGGTGAATGAGATATGAATGACAGTCACCTAAACCTATCGATGTTTTATTGAACTGGGTGAATGGAATATGAATGACAGTATCCTAAACCCATCACTGTTACATTGAACTGGGTGAATATGAAGGACAGTATCCTAAACCCATCACTGTTACGTTGAACTGGGTGAATGACAGTATCCTAAACCCATCACTGTTAGATTGAACTGGGTGAATATGAATGACAGTATCCTAAACCCATCACTGTTACATTGAACTGGGTGAATATGAAGAACAGTATCCTAAACCCATCACTGTTACATTGAACTGGGTGAATATGAATGACAGTATCCTAAACCCATCACTGTTACATTGAACTGGGTGAATGACAGTATCCTAAACCCATCACTGTTACATTGAACTGGGTGAATATGAAGGACAGTATCCTAAACCCATCACTGTTACATTGAACTGGGTGAATATGAAGGAGAGTATCCTAAACCCATCACTGTTACATTGAACTGGGTGAATATGAAGGACAGTATCCTAAACCCATCACTGTTACATTGAACTGGGTGAATATGAAGGACAGTATCCTAAACCCATCACTGTTACATTGAACTGGGTGAATGACAGTATCCTAAACCCATCACTGTTACATTGAACTGGGTGAATATGAATGACAGTATCCTAAAACCATCACTGTTACAGACTTGTTTACGCTGCTGTGCGTTTTTGTTGCCGATCTTACTTTGATACCTGACGGTTTTTTACTTTTTCATTACCGTATATTTTTACTTTTTCCCTCACTCAACTTTTTTCATTCAACTTTTTCACCCCGGAGGTTTTATCTGGACATGGTTCGTCAGGACTTCAAACAGCCGAAGCTAAGTAACATTAACATGATGCCTTCTAATTGCAGTCGTTGTACTTATAATATACAGGAGAACGATCGCCTTACGGCAAGGATAGCTGTGCTGCAAGCCCAGCTTCAGACGCGATCGTTAGGCAAGGGTAATTTCAGTGTAGGAAAGGATGAAACAGCGTCTGTGCCACCAGTAAGTACAGATAGTAACGTTAGTATAAACCCCCTCGCACGGTCCCAGCAGCCGGACATCTTTCTCATGGCTTCTGGAGGGAAACGCTGTAGGAATGCTCAACCGGTGTCGCTTATTCAGCCGACAGAAACTTTCAACCGGTTCTCCCCATTAAGCGAGTCGGAGTCGGAGGCCGAGACTTCTCTGGTCTCTACTCCTCCCGTTGTGGGGTCTGAGACGCCGACGGCTCCCACCATTAGCTCTGACAAATTGAAAACCCTAGTCATTGGCGACTCCATTACCCGCAGTATTAGACTTAAAACTAATCATCCAGCGATCATACACTGTTTACCAGGGGGCAGGGCTACCGACGTTAACCTGTTGGGTCTAGGGGGCAGCATTTGCACGTCTGGATAAAAAAAATGTACCCGATTTAATCTGGTTACTAATCCTACCCAGTAACTAGAATATGCATATACTTATTATATATGGATAGAAAACACTCTAAAGTTTCCAAAACTGTTTGAATGGTGTCTGTGAGTATAACAGAACTCATTTGGCAGGCAAAACCCTGAGACATTTTCTGACAGGAAGTGGATACCTGATGTGTTGTATTGATTTTAAACCTATCCCATTGAAAAACACAGGGGTTTAGGAATATTTTGGCACTTCCTATTGCTTCCACTAGATGTCACCAGCCTTTACAAAGTGTTTTGAGTCTTCTGGAGGGAGATCTGACCGAACAAGAGCCATGGAACGGTGATGTCCCATTAGACACCTGGCGCGCTACTTCATGTTGGGTACCCTCGTTCCAATACGTTATAAAAGGCTATGCATTCGTCCACCTTGAATATTATTCATGTTCTGGTTAAAAAAGGCCCTAATGATTTATGCTATACAACGTTTGACATGTTTGAACGAACGGAAATATATTTTTTCCCCTCGTTCATGACGAGAAGTCCGGCTGGCTTACATCATGTGCTAACGAGACTGAGATTTTTGGACATAAATGATGAGCTTTTTTGAACAAAACTACATTCGTTATGGACCTGTGATACCTGGAAGTGACATCTGATGAAGAGAATCAAAGGTAATGGATTATTTACATAGTATTTTCGATTTTAGATCTCCCCAACATGACGTCTAGTCTGTATCGCAACGCGTATTTTTCTGGGCACAGTGCTCAGATTATTGCAAAGTGTGATTTCCCAGTAAGGTTATTTTTAAATCTGGCAAGTTGATTGCGTTCAAAAGATGTAAATCTATAATTCTTTAAATGACAATATAATATTTTACCAATGTTTTCTAATTTTAATTATTTAATTTGTGACGCTGACTTGACTGCCGGTTATTGGAGGGAAACGATTTCCTCAACATCAATGCCATAGTAAAACGCTGTTTTTGTATATAAATATGAACTTGATAGAACTAAAAATGCATGCATTGTCTAACATAATGTCCTAGGAGTGTCATCTGATGGAGATTGTAAAAGGTTAGTGTATCATTTTAGCTGGTTTTATGGTTTTGGTGACCCTGTCTTTGACTTGACAAAACATTACACACAACTCTTGTAAATGTACTGTCCTAACATACTCTAAATTTATGCTTTCGCCGTAAAACCTTTTTGAAATCGTAAAACGTGGTTAGATTAAGGAGATGTTTATCTTTCAAATGGTGTAACATAGTTGTATTTTTGAAAAATTTGAATTTTGACATTTATTTGGATTCAAATTTGCCGCTCTTGAAATGCACCTGCTGTTGATGGAGTGCACCACAGGTGGCACGCTAGCGTCCCACCTAGCCCCAAGAGGTTAAGGCTAATCTAAAGACGGTGCTGGCTAAAGCTAAAACTGGCGAGTGTAGAGAGTATAGAGATATTGTTATCCACGTCGGCACCAACGATGTTAGGATGAAACAGTCAGAGGTCACCAAGCGCAACATAGCTTCAGCGTGTAAATCAGCTAGAAAGATGTGTCGGCATCGATTAATTGTCTCTGGCCCCCTCCCAGTTAGGGGGAGTGATGAGCTCTACAGCAGAGTCTCACAACTCAATCGCTGGTTGAAAACTGTTTTCTGCCCCTCCCAAAAGATAGAATTTGTAGATAATTGGCCCTCTTTCTGGGACTCACCCACAAACAGGACCAAGCCTGGCCTGTTGAGGAGTGACGGACTCCATCCTAGCTGGAGGGGTGCTCTCATCTTATCTACGAACATAGACAGGGCTCTAACTCCTCTAGCTCCACAATGAAATAGGGTGCAGGCCAGGCAGCAGGCTGTTAGCCAGCCTGCCAGCTTAGTGGAGTCTGCCACTAGCACAGTCAGTGTAGTCAGCTCAGCTTTCCCCATTGAGACCGTGTCTGTGCCTCGATCTAGGTTGGGCAAAATTAAAAATGGCGGTGTTCGCTTTAGCAATCTCACTAGTATAAAGACCTCCTCCATTCCTGCCATTATTGAAAGAGATTGTGATACCTCACATCTCAAAATTGGGTTACTTAATGTTAGATCCCTCACTTCCAAGGCAGTTATAGTCAATGAACTAATCACTGATCATAATCTTGATGTGATTGGCCTGACTGAAACATGGCTTAAGCCTGATGAATTTACTGTGTTAAATGAGGCCTCACCCCCAGGTTACATTAGTGACCATACCCCCCGTGCATCCGGCAAAGGCGGAGGTGTTGCTAACATTTACGATAGCAAATTTCAATTTACAAAAAAAAAACCAACAATGACCACATTCTTTTGGAGAGATTGGAAACCCAAATTGGTCTACATGGACAAGTTCTGGCCTGGTTTAGATCTTATCTGTCGGAAAGATATCAGTTTGTCTCTGTGAATGGTTTGTCCTCTGACAAATCAATTGTAAATTTCGGTGTTCCTCAAGGTTCCGTTTTAGGACCACTATTGTTTTCACTATATATTTTACCTCTTGGGGATGTCATTCGAAAACATAATGTTAAATTTCACTGCTATGCAGACGACACACAGCTGTACATTTCAATGAAACATGGTGAAGCCCCAAAATTGCCCTCGCTAGAAGCCTGTGTTTCAGACATAAAGAAGTGGATGGCTGCAAACTTTCTACTTTTAAACTCGGACAAAACAGAGATGCTTGTTCTAGGTCCCAAGAAACAAAGAGATCTTCTGTTGAATCTGACAATTAATCTGGATGGTTGTACAGTCGTCTCAAATAAAACTGTGAAGGACCTCGGCGTTACTCTGGACCCTGATCTCTCTTTTGAAGAACATATCAAGACTGTTTCAAGGACAGCTTTTTTCCATCTACGTAACATTGCAAAAATCAGAAATTTTCTGTCCAAAAATGACGCAGAAAAATTAATCCATGCTTTTGTTACTTCTAGGCTGGACTACTGCAATGCTCTACTTTCCGGCTACCCGGATAAAGCACTAAATAAACTTCAGTTAGTGCTAAATACGGCTGCTAGAATCCTGACTAGAACCAAAAAATGTGATCATATTACTCCAGTGTTAGCCTCCCTACACTGGCTTCCTGTTAAGGCAAGGGCTGATTTCAAGGTTTTACTGCTAACCTACAAAGCATTACATGGGCTTGCTCCTACCTATCTTTCCGATTTGGTCCTGCCGTACATACCTACACGTACGCTACGGTCACAAGACGCAGGCCTCCTAATTGTCCCTAGAATTTCTAAGCAAACGGCTGGAGGTAGGGCTTTCTCCTATAGAGCTCCATTTTTATGGAATGGTCTGCCTACCAATGTGAGAGACGCAGACTCAGTCTCAACCTTTAAGTCTTTACTGAAGACTTATCTCTTCAGTAGGTCCTATGATTAAGTATAGTCTGGCCCAGGAGTGTGAAGGTGAACGGAAAGGCTGGAGCAACGAACCGCCCTTGCTGTCTCTGCCTTGCCGGTTCCCCTCTTTCCACTGGGATTCTCTGCCTCTAACCCTTTTACAGAGGCTGAGTCACTGGCCTACTGGTGTTCTTCCATGCCGTCCATGGGAGGGGTGCGTCACTTGAGTGGGTTGAGTCACTGACGTGGTCTTCCTGTCTGGGTTGGCGCCCCCCCCCCCCCCCCTTGGGTTGTGCCATGGCGGAGATCGTTGTGGGCTATACTCGGCCTTGTCTTAGGACGGTAAGTTGGTGGTTGGAGACATCCCTCTAGTGGTGTGGGGGCTGTGCTTTGGCAAAGTGGGTGGGGTTATATCCTGCCTGTTTGGCCCTGTCCGGGGGTATCTTCGGATGGGGCCACAGTGTCTTCTGATCCCTCCTGTCTCAGCCTCCAGTATTTATGCTGCAGTAGTTTATGTGTCGGGGGGCTAGGGTCAGTCTGTTACATCTGGAGTATTTCTCTTGTCTTATCCGGTGTCCTGTGTGTATTTAAATATGCTCTCTCTAATTCTCTCTTTCTCTCTTTCTGTCTTTCTCTCGGAGGACCTGAGCCCTAGGACCATGCCTCAGGACTACCTGGTATGATGACTCCTTGCTGTCCCCAGTCCACCTGGCCGTGCTGCTGCTCCAGTTTCAACTGTTCTGCCTGCGGCTATGGAACCCTGACCTGTTCACCGGACGTGCTTGTTGCACCCTCGACAACTACTATGATTATTATTATTTGACCATGCTGGTCATTTATGAACATTTTAACATTTTAACAGTTTGACCATGTTCTGTTATAATATCCACCCTGCACAGCCAGAAGAGGACTGGCCACCCCTCATAGCCTGGTTCCTCTCTAGGTTTCTTCCTAGGTTTTTGGCCTTTCTAGGGAGTTTTTCCTAGGGAGTTTTTCCTAGCCACCGTGCTTCTTTCACATGCTTTGCTTGCTGTTTGGGGTTTTAGGCTGGGTTTCTGTACAGCACTTTGAGAATATCAGCTGATGTACGAAGGGCTATATAAAAATAAATTTGATTTGAAATTTGTTACATTGAACTGGGTGAATATGAAGGACAGTAACCTAATCCTATCAATGTTACGTTGAGCTGGGTGAATGGAATATGAATGACAGTAACCTAATCCTATCACTGTTACATTGAACTGGGTGAATGGAATATGAATGACAGTCATCTAATATGCTGTAATAAAAATAAGGCCATGCTCATATTTTTTTTTATCATCCTCCCTCATCTTAAACGGCACCGACTGCAACTCCACTCAATGTACATTGAAAAACACAGATATTAAAAATAGAGCATGTTGGGGAAAAAGTTTATTTGTTTCATAACTTTAGTGCATAATTTATAGAGTTGATGTGACTTCTCATTTAATTTTGAGTCAGTACCAATTAACAATTTGAAGTAATAATGACTTCATTGACTTTGAGTTTAGTTTACTAGAAGTAATTGAATTAAAAATGCCTTGGGGTTTACAATGTAGGCCTCAGTGCAGCTGGGTAGTAAGGTTTGTTTTAGATTAGAGGTAGTAATGTATGGTTAGTTTAGACTAGAGGTAGTAAGGTTGGTTTTAGACTAGAGGTAGTAATGTATGGTTAGTTTAGACTAGAGGTAGTAATGTATGGTTAGTTTAGACTAGAGGTAGTAATGTATGGTTAGTTTAGACTAGAGGTAGTAAGGTTGGTTTTAGACTAGAGGTAGTAATGTATGGTTAGTTTAGACTAGAGGTAGTAAGGTATGGTTAGTTTAGACTAGAGGTAGTAATGTATGGTTAGTTTAGACTAGAGGTAGTAATGTATGGTTAGTTTAGACTAGAGGTAGTAATGTATGGTTAGTTTAGACTAGAGGTAGTCATGTATGGTTAGTTTAGACTAGAGGTAGTCAGGTTAGTTTAGACTAGAGGTTGGCATGGTTACTTGATATAGGCCTCTGTGCTGCTGTGGCCTTTGAGCTGGTCTTCCATCAGGTAGGTGTTGTGGGAGGAGCTGATGAAGTAGTGGTTGATTGGCTGGCTCATATCCTGGAACACCTCCTTGTGGGCGGGGTTGAAGATAGACCCCTCCTCCTGTTGCAGGTACATCAGGAAGCCATCTTTGGTCATGTGATTCTTCTGTTTTGCTGGGGGGGGGGGGGGGGGCAGAGTGAGTTAGGCGATTGGGCCTTGTGAAATAGCTCTCCCAGATATACAGTGCCTTCAAAAAGTATTCACACCCCTTGACACATGTTGTTGTGTTACAGCCTGAATTGAAAATGTATTAAATTTAGATCTTTTTTTTGTGCCACTGGCCAACACACAATACCTCATAATGTCAAAGTTGAATTATGTTTTTTAATTATTAATTTTTAATTCATAAAAAATGAAAAGCTGAAATGTCTTGAGTCAATAAGTATTCAACCCCGTTGTTATGGCAAGCCATAATACGTTCAGGAGTAAAAAATTGCTTAACAAGTTACATAGTAAGTTGCATGGACTCACTATGTGTGCAATAATAGTGTTTATTAACATGATTTTTTAATGACTACCTCATCTCTGTACCCCACACAAACAATTATCTGTAAGGTCCCTCAGTCGAGCAGGGAATTTAAAACAGATTCAACCACAAAGACCAGGGAGGTTTTCCAATGCCTTGCAAAGAAGGGCACCTATTGGTAGATGGATAAAAAATAAAAAAGCAGACAATGAATATCCCTTTGAGCATGGTGAAGTTATTAACTAGACTGGATGGTGTATCAATACACCCAGTCACTACAAAGATACAGGCATCCTTCCTAACTCAGTTGCCAGAGAGGAAGGAAACCGCTCAGGGATTTCACCATGAGGCCAATGGTGACTTTAAAACAGTTACAGAGTTTAATGGCTGTGATAGGAGAGAACTGAGGATGGATCTACAATTTGATTTACTTCACAATACTAACCTAATTGACATAGTGAAAAGAAGGAAGCGCGTACAGAATAAAAACTTGCATCCTGTTTGCAACAAGGCACTAAAGTAATACTGCTAAATAATGTGGCAAAGCAATTAAGCAATGAAGGTCTACAGTAGCCTCAACAGCACTTTGTAGGGTAGCACCATGGCGTAGCCGGAGGACAGCTATTTTCCGTCCTCCTCTGAGAGAGAGAGATTTTTTTTTACTTCACTTTTAGCCTACTCAAGCAGAGAGGGATGCCATGTTATCTAACTGGCTATGGTTTCCAAATCAAGGCAAGCTTTTGTTTTTATTCATTTCCTAGCCACTGGGGCCCGCCGGTGTAACTACTAAACTGCTTGCTGACTGTACACTGTACTGCATGATTGTAGTGCTAGTTCTAGTAGCTATGTTGACTATGACATTAGCTAACATGGTGACAACGATGTAGTCTGTGTGTAGTGGTTAGCGGTTATGGTATGAAGGTTTGGCTTGGAAAGGTGTTTTCATCTGGTCACAGACAGTCCTTAGATGCAAGAAGGAATTAACAAGCAAAGTGGTCATGCTGTTTGTATGTGGCTGCTATGAAAGTCAACTGTGTTTGTGTGTGACGCGTGTGATCGTTCCACTGATCCTGTTGAAAAACAAAATCTTAAAAAGGAAGAAAAATGAACAAAACGGGGATAAACATACCTGTATTTGTCCAATAGAAACTCTTGTTTGCAACTTTCGGACTAATGATTACACCCTACGTATATCTGTTAGACGCAGGCAAAATTGTGCAAGGCGGTATGGAATGTGTCACTGCCTGTCACCATGACCACAAAAAAATAACTTTTTTACCTGTTCAACGTATGTTGTAAACTGTAATTCATCGGCTAGGTTGTAGCTGTAAGGGGTGCGTAGCTGGTGGCAGCGAAGTCAGACGCAGGAGAGCAGAACTGGGTAATAACCGGAGCAGTTTACTATAATTACACATATAACCACCGGCATCCAAAATAATAAAGAATGGGTACAAAACCCGTCGAACACCAGGCAACAATGTGCACAAGCACTTACACAAAGACATGGGGGGGAACAGAGGGTTAAATACACAACACGTAATGAGGGAATGAAAACCAGGTGTGTGGGAAAACAAGACAAAACAAATGGAAAATGAAAAATGGATCGGCGATGGCTAGAAGACCGGTGACGTCGACCGCCGATCGCCGCCGAACAAGGAGAGGAACTGACTTCAGCAGAAGTCGTTGACAGTAGCAACCTAATGATTGGAGTATAAAGTAGTAACCTGAACCTATCACTGTTACATTGAACTGGGTGAATATGAAGGACAGTATCCTAAACCCATCACTGTTACATTGAACTGGGTGAATATGAAGGACAGTATCCTAAACCCATCACTGTTACATTGAACTGGGTGAATATGAAGGACAGTATCCTAAACCCATCACTGTTACATTGAACTGGGTGAATGGAATATGAATGACAGTTACCTAATATACTGTAATAGAAATAAGGCCATGCTCATAAAAAAAAAAAATGATCGACCCGATCTTAAAAGGCACCGACCACCACTGTGTTATGGGTATGCTTGTTCTATAAGGACTGGGCAGTTTTTCAGGATAAAAAAAGCAATGGAATGGAGCTAAGCACAGAACACGGAAAACCTGGTTCAGTCTGCTTTCCAAAAGACACTGGGAGATGAATTCAACTTTCACCAGGACAATAACCTAAAACACAAGGTCAAAAATACACTGGAGTTGCTTACCAAGTAGACAGTGAATGTCCCTGAGTGGTTGAGTTAATTCTGCTTGTAAATCTATTGCAAGACCTGGAAAAAAGTTTGTCTATCAATGATCAACAACCAATTTGACAGAGCTTGAAGAATTTTGAGAAGAATAATGGGCAAATGTTGCACAATCCAGGTGTGGAAATCTTAAAGAGTTACCCATAAAGACTCAACAGCTGTAATCGCTGCCAAAGGTGATTCTAACATGTATTGACTCAGGGGTGTGAATACTTATGTAAATAAGACATTTCTGTATTTCATTTATTTAAAATGTAAAAAAGTATCAAGTCGAGGAATTAATCATTTCTGAAGGCATTCTATATCATTCAGCTTACATTAGAAAAGGTGCCTCAGAAATACACAAAGTATTTTAGCACATTCATAAAATACCATAAAACTGTATGCTGCCATCGAATACTGCATTCTTACGTACGGTAAAATGAGTGTACAAAACATTAGGAACACCTTCCTAATATTGAGTTGTACCCCCTTTTCAGAACAGCCTCAATTCGTCGGGGCATGGGGGTCTACAAGGTGTCGAAAGCGTTCCACAGGGATAATGGCCCTTGTTGACCCACAGTTGTGTCAAGTTGGCTAGATGCCCTTTGGGTGGTGGACCATTCTTGATAGACACGGGCAACTTTTCAGTGTGAAAAACCGAGCAGCGTTGCAATTCTTGACACACTCAAACTGGTCTTTCCCATTCACCCTCTGACTGGAACACGCAATCCATGTCTCAGTTGTCTCAAGGTGTAAAAATCCTTCTTTAACCCGTCTCCTCCCCTTCATCTACACTGATTGAAGTGGATTTAACAAGTGGACATCAATAAGGGGTCATAGCTTTCACCTGGATTCACCTGGTCAGTCTGTCATGGAAAGAACAGGTGTTTTTAATGTTTTCTACACTCAGTGTACATGCTCCCTTATATAGTGAGTTCATGAATGTGTGTCTGAGCGACTCTCCTCACCTGAGTCATCCAGCTCGTATTGAGTCAGTACCCAGCACCCCCCCGGCATCCGCTCGTGGCGCTCAGCCTCCCCCCGAGTCATCCAGCTCGTATTGAGTCAGTACCACAGCATCTCTCCTCACCTGAGTCATCCAGCTCGTATTGAGTCAGTACCACAGCATCTCTCCTCACCTGAGTCATCCAGCTCGTATTGAGTCAGTACCACAGCATCTCTCCTCACCTGAGTCATCCAGCTCGTATTGAGTCAGTACCACAGCATCTCTCCTCACCTGAGTCATCCAGCTCGTATTGAGTCAGTACCACAGCATCTCTCCTCACCTGAGTCATCCAGCTCGTATTGAGTCAGTACCACAGCATCTCTCCTCACCTGAGTCATCCAGCTCGTATTGAGTCAGTACCACAGCATCTCTCCTCACCTGAGTCATCCAGCTCGTATTGAGTCAGTACTAGAGCATCTCTCCTCACCTGAGTCATCCAGCTCGTATTGAGTCAGTACCACAGCATCTCTCCTCACCTGAGTCATCCAGCTCGTATTGAGTCAGTACCACAGCATCTCTCCTCACCTGAGTCATCCAGCTCGTATTGAGTCAGTACCACAGCATCTCTCCTCACCTGAGTCATCCAGCTCGTATTGAGTCAGTACCACAGCATCTCTCCTCACCTGAGTCATCCAGCTCGTATTGAGTCAGTACTAGAGCATCTCTCCTCACCTGAGTCATCCAGCTCGTATTGAGTCAGTACCACAGCATCTCTCCTCACCTGAGTCATCCAGCTCGTATTGAGTCAGTACCACAGCATCTCTCCTCACCTGAGTCATCCAGCTCGTATTGAGTCAGTACCACAGCATCTCTCCTCACCTGAGTCATCCAGCTCGTATTGAGTCAGTACCACAGCATCTCTCCTCACCTGAGTCATCCAGCTCGTATTGAGTCAGTACCACAGCATCTCTCCTCACCTGAGTCATCCAGCTCGTATTGAGTCAGTACCACAGCATCTCTCCTCACCTGAGTCATCCAGCTCGTATTGAGTCAGTACTAGAGCATCTCTCACCTGAATCGTCCAGCTCGTATCTCTCTATGAGTCTTACAGCGTCCTCCATGGTGGCCACCTCACGCTGCTCGTTCAGCAGGAAGTTGAGCAGGTCTTTGACACTCATCTGCTCCCCCGTAGTGGCGTACTTCCCATAGATCACATCGATCTCCTCGCGATATACCAGCAGGTCATAGAAGTGTTTGATCTCAGGACCTTCCAGGGAGCCCGAGTTAGACTTGTCACATTTCTGTAGGACAAGATCATTAACAAAACAGTACTAAAGAGATATAGTACATTGAGTTCCTCCTCAGACAAAGTAAAATGCTTTGAGACATAGCATAACCTTAAATGAAACCCATATACATACAGGAACACGGCAGAACTGCATTAGGAGCTGCCTGTACAGAGTCTATAACACCATCCGTGTAAGTCATTGACCAACTGTAGCTGTCCACTCACTGCAAACAGCACTTCAGCGTACATGTCGTCCACCTCGATGTTGATCTGACGGAGGAAGTGTTTCAGCTCCTTCAGAGTCATCTTGTTGTCCTTGTTCTTGTCTGCTTTCCTCATACAGTTGAAGATCCAGCTTTAATACGCCCAGATTTAAGGATCAATCATTCACCATGTAGGAATGTGTCAAAGATAAATACACAACGCAGAGGATGAGAGGACTAAAAACGAGAGTACTAACGGTTAATAGCGAATTGTAAATATGAGTTGGGTTTCAGTTCAACAACTGTTAGAATCTGTGGAATGACACTGCTGAACTCAGAGCGACGTGTGTCACGTTGTAATTGGTCTGTACATTGAGTCGGGGGCAGGATACTTGTTATTTGGCCATTAGCCAAGTTGTACTGCAAGGACTTCTGATTGGTCAATCCCAGGTTAGGGTGGGGGGTTATAAATGGCATCCTGTTCGATTGTTCGGTGGAGAAAAGCTGAGGACAGGGGACTGAACATCTACCTCCCAGCATAACATTTTATAATTTTTTTTTATTTCACCTTTATTTAACCAGGTAGGCCAGTTGAGAACAAGTTCTCATTTACAACTGCGACCTGGCCAAGATAAAGCAAAGCAGTTCGACACAAACAACAACACAGAGTTACACAGGTAATAAACAAGCGTACAGTCAATAATACAATAGAAAAAAAGAAAGTCTATATACAGTGTGTGTAAATGGCGTGAGGTGGTAAGGCAACAAATAGGCCATAGTAGCAAAGTAATTACAATTTAGCAGATTAACACCGGAGTGATAGATAAGCAGGTGATGATGTGCAAGTAGAGATACTGGTGTGCAAAAGAGCAGAAAAGTAAATAAAAACAATATGGGGATGAGGTAGGTAGATTGGATGGGCTATTTACAGATGGCCTATGTTCAGCTGCAGCGATCGGTTAGCTGCTCAGATAGCTGATGTTTAAAGTTAGTGAGGGAAATATAAGTGTCCAGCTTCAGCGATTTTTACAATTCGTTCCAGTCATTGGCAGCAGAGAACTGGAAGGAAAGGCAGCCAAAGTAGGTGTTGGCTTTGGGGATGACCAGTGAGATATACCTGCTGGAGCGCGTGCTATGGGTGGGTGTTGTTATCGGGATTATGTGGATATATTGAAGCAACATCTCAAGACATCAGTCAGGATGTTAAAGCTTGGTCGCAAATGGGTCTTCCAAATGGACAATGGCACTGTGATAGACCGCATCCAGCCCGCTGAGCAGAGTATTGGAAGCTATTTTGCAGATGACATCGCCAGGGTATGTTTGGCGGCGTGAGTGAAGGAGGCCCCGTTGCGAAATAGAAAGCCGACTCCAGATCCGATTTTGGACTGGAGATGTTTAATGTGAGTCTGGATGGAGAGTTTACAGTCTAACCAGACACCCAGGTATTTATAGTTGTCCACATATTCTAGGTCAGAACCGTCCAGGGTAGTGATGCTAGTCGGGCGGGCGGGTGCGGGCAGCGAACGGTTGAAAAGCATGCCTTTGGTTTTACTAGCGTTTAAGATCAGTTGGAGGCCACGGAAGGAGTGTTGTATGGCATTGAAGCTCGTTTGGAGGTTAGTTAACACAGTGTCCAAAGAGGGGCCAGAAGTATACAGAATGGTGTCGTCTGCATAGAGATGGATCAGGGAATCACCAGCAGCAAGAGCGACGTCATTGATGTATACAGAGAAGAGAGTCGGCCCAAGAATTGAACCCTGTGGCACACCCATAGAGACTGGGTAGTGATGCTAGACATGCATTTGGTTTTACTAGCGTTTAAGATCAGTTGGAGGCCACGGAAGGAGTGTTGTATGGCATTGAAGCTCGTCTGGAGGTTAGTTAACACAGTGTCCAAAGAGGGGCCAGAAGTATACAGAATGGTGTCATCTGCATAGAGGTGGATCAGGGAATCACCCGCCACGGAAGGAGTGTTGTATGGCATTGAAGCTCTTTTTTGCATTTTCTTACCCCTTTTTCCGTGGTATCTTGTCGCTGCAGACAGACTCGGACTCGAGAGAGGCGAAGGTCGAGAGCCATGAATCCAAAACACAACCCAACCGCACTGCTTCTTGATACAATACACATCCAACACTGAAGCCAGCTGCACCAATGTGTCAGAGGAAACACCGTACACCTGGTCAGCGTGCACTGCACCCAGCCTGCCTGCCGGCCAAACCCTCCCTAACCTGGATGACACTGGGCCAATTGTGCGTCGCCCCATGGGCCTCCCGGTCACAGCCAGCTGCGACAGACCCTGGGCGCGAACCCAGAACCTCTGGTGGCACAGCTAGCACTGCAATGCAGTGCCTTAGACTACTGCGCCACCCGGGAGGCCCTGCATTGAAGCTTGTTTGGAGGGTAGTTAAAACTTCTTCGGAAGTTTGGATGACTGAGGTGCCCAAAGTAAACTTCCTGTTACTCAGCCCCGGAAGCTAGGATATGCATATAATTGGTAGTATTGGATAGAAAACACTCTAAAGTTTCCGAAACTGTTAAAATAATGTCTGTGAGTATAACAGAACTGATATAGCAGGCGAAAACCCGAGGAGAATCCATCCGGGAATTTTTTGGTTGTTGAGCTCACCACTCATTATAATGGCTGTCTATGGGAATATCAAAGGAATACCTCCCAGATTGCAGTTCCTAGGGCTTCCAGTAGATGTCAACAGTCTTTAGAAAGAGTTTCATGCTTGTTTTTTGAAAAATTAGCTGGAATTTGTAGTTTTTCTAGGTGGCTCCCATTTTGGCTGTAGTATTGTGGCGCGCATCAGTGAGGGCGCACACTTCGTTATTTATCTCCGGTAATGAACATATTATTCTCCGTCTTAAATTTTATCAATTATTTACATATTAGGTTACCTGAGGATTGATTAGAAATGTTGTTTGACTTGTTTGGACAAAGTTTATTGGTATCTTTTGGGTGGATTACTGAATCAAGCGTGCCAACTAAACTGACTTTTTTGGGATATAAAGAAGGACTTTATCGAACAAAATGACCATTTGTGATGTAGCTGGGACCCTTTGGATTGCAAACAGAGGAAGATCTTCAAAGGTAGGTGATTTATTTTATCGCTATTTCTGACTTTCATGACGCCTCTGCTTGTTTGGAAAATGTTTATAATGCTTTTGTATGCGGGGCGCTGTCATTAGATAATCGCATGGTATGCTTTTGCCGTAAAACCTTTTTGAAATCTGACAAAGCGGCTGGATTAACAAGAAGTTAAGCTTTTAACTGATGTATAACACTTGTATTTTCAAGAATGTTTAATATTACGAATTTTGAATTTTGAATTTCGCGCTCTGCAATTGCACTGGATGTTGGCCAGGTGGGACGCTAGCATCCCACCTACCGCAAAGAGGTTTTAACACAGTGTCCAAGGAAGGGCCAGATGTATACAGAATGGTGCCGTCTGCGTAGAGGTGGATCAGGGAATCACCCACAGCAAGAGCGACATCGTTGATAGATACTTAGAAAAGAGTCGGCCTGAGAATTGAACCCTGTGGCACACCCATAGAAACTGCCAGAGGTCCGGACAACAGGCCCTCTGATTTGACACACTGAACTCTGTCTGCGAAGTAGTTGGTGAACCAGGCGAGGCAGTCATTTGAGAAACCAAGGCTATTGAGTCTGCCGATAAGAATACGGTGATTGACAGAGTCGAAAGCCTTGGCCAGGTTGATGAAGACGGCTGCACAGTAATGTCTCTTATCGATGGCGGTTATGATATCGTTTAGTATCTTGAGCGTGGCTGAGGTGCACCCTTGACCAGCTCGGAAACCGGATTGCACAGCGGAGAAGGCAAGGTGGGACCCGAAATGGTCAGCGATCTGTTTATTAACTTGGCTTTTGAAGACTTTAGAAAGGCAGGGCAGGATGGATATGGGTCTATAACAGTTTGGATCTAGAGTGTCACCCCCTTTGATTTGTCCTTCTCAAATAAACCTATTTTTCTCCCCCTGATTTGCTTTGGAGTTTGTGTTATTGAAGAATAGCATAAATTGCTAGCAACCAGTTGCTCGGAGCTTAAATGTTGACCTATAAACATTATAGATGGGAATCCAGTATACTGAATAGGCTGGATAACTATTTTCTGATTTGTAACCCCAAGTAACTAAACAATGTTTTAGTTGTGAATTGCAAAGCAAGCAGATTAACGAAAGTGGATACTGCTCGCTCGTCTGCTGGCGGTTGAGTTTCTTCACGTTAGAGAGGATCTTCTCCAGACCATTGACCCACTGCCTAGCCTCCTCCGCCGAGGCCGCCACCAGGTCCAGGTTCCTCCTGCGGCCCTTAAAGATGATGGAGAAACAGAGGTCCTCCACGTGGGCCTCTGTGTGCTTCTGAAGACCCTCCGACTGGCGGCCCTTACGCACAGAGTCGACGTCATCAATGGAAACTGAAAGGGGAGACAAGAGGGGGAGTGAGGTTAGAATTGTTTATGAAATCCTGGTCCTGAAGTCTCACTGCATGCTTGGTTTCATGGCAGCTGAGACTAAATCAGTCAGATTTAGTCCCTGGTGTCTACTGGTCAGTCAGTTACACAGTCAGTCAGTATCTAAATAATATGTGTGAAATGCTTGATAGTGTATGTGATGTAAACACAGAGGTCTACTTTCTTGGGGACCTGAATATTGACTGGTTTTCATCAAGCTGTCCTCTCAACAGGAAGCTTCTTACTGTAACCAGTGCCTGTAATCTGGTTCAGAGTATTAATCAACCTACCAGAGTGTTTACAAACACTACAGGAACAAGATCATCCACATGTATCGATCACATTTTTACTAATACTGTAGAACTTTGTTTTAAAGCTGTATCCGTACCCATTGGATGCAATGATCACAATATAGTGGTTATATCCAGGAAAGCCAAAGTTCCACAAGCTGGACCCAAAATAGTGTATAAGAGATCATACAAAAATTTCGCTGTGACTCTTATGTGGACGATGTAAAAATTATGTTTGTCTGATGTGATTAATGAGTGTCACAGGCGTCAAAAGGATTAGACCAAGGTGCAGCGTGTATAGTGCTCATCTCTGGATTTTAATGACTTCAAACAACAAAATAACAAACACTCAACAGTTCCGTCAGGTACAACAACTAAATGGAAAGTAACCAGCCACCAAAACCCAAAGGAAAACAGGCTGCCTAAGTATGGCTTCCAATCAGAGACAACGAAAGACACCTGCCTCTGATTGGAAACCATACTCGGCCAAACATGGAAAATGAAACATAGAAATAGAATACTAGAACAAATTCCCCTAGAAACTAAAAAAAAAAAAAAAACACACAAAACACCCCCCCGCCACACCCTGACCATTCTACTATGGCAAATTACCCTTTTCACTGGTCAGGACGTGATTAATGAGGAGCATCCAGACACTGCACTTGATGATTTTATAAAATTGCTTTTTACAATTATTGATAAACATCAACCTGTTAAGAACTGTTAGAACTGTTAAGGCTCCATGGATTGATCGGGACTTGAACATCTGTATGGTTGAAAGAGATGGGGGCAAAAGGAGTGGCTAATAAGTCGGGCTGTACATCTAACTGGCTGACTAACTGCAAATTGAGAAATTATGTGACTAAACTCAACAAAAAGAAGAAACTGTATTGTGAAGACAAGATCAATGATATAAAGAATGATGGAAAGAAAACTTTGGAGTATTTTAAATAAAATTATGAGCAGAAAGACAAATTCAACTCCACCTTTCATCGAAATCAGATGGCTTATTCATCACAAAACCATTTGATGTTGCCAATTATATTGATGATTACTTCATTGGCAAAGTGGGCAAACTTAGGCAGGAAATGCCAACAGGAAATGCCAACAACAAACAGTGAGTCATCATATTCATGCATAAAATAACAAGTAATGAAAGAAAAGCATTGGAATTTAGTATTTCATAAAGTTAGTGTGGGAGAGGTGGAACAATTATTGTTATCGATCAATAATGACAAACCTCCTGGCATTGACAACTTTAGATGGAGAGCTACTGTCACGTTCCGACCATAGAAAGCTTTTATTTTCTATGGTAGAGTAGGTCAGGGCGTGACAGGGGGGTTTGTCTAGTTTATTCATTTCTATGCTGGTTCTAGTTTCTTTTTTCTATGTTGGGGGTTTTGTCTAGTTTCTGTATTTCTATGTTGTTGTTTTTTGGGGGGGATGATCTCCAATTAGAGGCAGCTGGTCATTGTTGTCTCTAATTGGGGATCATATTTAACTAGATGTTTTTCCCACCTGGGTTTGTGGAAGATTGTTTTTGAGTTACTGGTTAGTGGTGCACCTCTTCGTCACGGTTTGTTGTTTTGTTTTGTTTATTAGTTTATTTGTATGTCTTGCATAGTTTCACAGTTATAATAAAATGTGGAACGATACACACGCTGCGCTTAGGTTCCATTCTTCAGACGAACGTGACAGTCAAGGTATTGGACTTAGATGGAAAGCTACCGAGGATGGTATTTGACTCTATAGCCACTCCTATCTGTCATATCTTTAATCTGAGACGAGAGGAAAGTCTTTGTCCTCAGGCCTGGAGGGAAGCCAAAGTTATTCCGCTACCCAAGAGTGGTAAAGTGGCCTTTACTGGTTCTAACAGCAGACCTACAAACCTATCAGCTTGCTGCCAGCTCTTAGCAAACTGTTGGAAAAAAATGTGTGTTTTGACCAAATATAATACTATTTCTCTGTAAACAAATTAACAATAGACTTTTAGCATGCTTATAGAGAAGGGCACTCAACATGTACTGCACTGACACAAATGACTGATGATTGGTTGAAAGAAATCGATAAGAAGATTGTGGGAGCTGTACTGTTAGATTTCAGTGCAGCCTTTGATATTATTGACCTTAACCTGTTGTTGAGAAAACGTATGTGTTATGGCTAGGGCTGTTGAGGTGTGAGCAGGTGGGTCTGGACAGGGTGATGTAGGGGATGAATATGGGGGTGTGAGCAGGTGGGTCTGGACAGGGTGATGTAGGGGATGAATATGGGGGTGTGAGCAGGTGGGTCTGGGCAGGGTGATGTAGGGGATGAATATGGGGGTGTGAGCAGGTGGGTCTGGGCAGGGTGATGTAGGGGATGAATATGGGGGTGTGAGCAGGTGGGTCCGGGCAGGGTGATGTAGGGGATGAATATGGGGGTGTGAGCAGGTGGGTCTGGACAGGGTGATGTAGGGGATGAATATGGGGGTGTGAGCAGGTGGGTCTGGACAGGGTGATGTAGGGGATGAATATGGGGGTGTGAGCAGGTGGGTCTGGACAGGGTGATGTAGGGGATGAATATGGGGGTGTGAGCAGGTGGGTCTGGACAGGGTGATGTAGGGGATGAATATGGGGGTGTGAGCAGGTGGGTCTGGACAGTGATGTTCTTGTCATTTGAATGTGTGTGTTTTGTATTGTTTAAAAATGTTGAATACATTTGTAAAAAAAAAAAAATCAGGAAAAATGTAAAGGTTGCAACACGCATCTGATTATTCATTATGAATAGGATTTATTTATTTACTTCGTTTACAGTCTTCATTTTAACCACAATGTCACAAATAATTTAACACACACAACATGACCAGATTAACTTGGTCAAAACATTTATTTATTCAAGAAGAATGTTGGTACTTATTTAGTTTGATCCAAAGCCATGAATGAGTGAGTCACTCAGCTTTATTATTTATACAAATCCTCAATGGATTCATTCAGTTTCTTCTTCACATCAGCAAAGAAGGACTCTGTGTATCAGATATATATATATATATATATATATATATATATATATATATATATATATATATATATATATATATATATATATAGTGCATTTGGAATTTACATAATTAGTCAGACCCTTTACTCAGTACTTTGCTGAAGCAGCTATTACAGTCTCGATTCGTCTTGGGTGTGACGCTACAAGCTTGGCACACCTGTATTTGGAGAGTTGGGGAGCGTCGCTGCACAGCTATTTTCAGGTCTCTCCAGAGATGTTGGATTGGGTTCAAGTCCGGGCTCTGGCTGTGCCACTCAAAGACATTCAGAGTCTTGTCCCGAAGCCACATCTGCATTGTCTTGGCTGTGTGCTTAGGGTCGTTGTCCTGTTGGAAGGTGAACCGTCGCCCCAGTCTGAAGTCATGAGCACTCTGGAGCATCAAGGACCTCTCTGTACTTTGCTTTGTTCATCTTTCCCTCAATCCTGACTAGTCTCCCAGTACCTGCGGCTGAAAAACATCCCCACAGAAAACTGTCAGAGCGACCATCGGGTTCTTGGTCACCTCCCTGACCAAGGCCCTTCTCCCCCGATTGCTCAGTTTGGCCGGGCGGCCAGCTCTAGGAAGACTCTTGGTGGTTCCAAACTTCTTCCATTTCAGAATGATGGAGGCCACAGTGTTCTTGGGGACCTTTAATTCTGCAGACATTTTATTTGGTACCCTTCCCCCAGATCTGTGCCTCGACACAATCCTGTCTCGGAGCTCTACGGAATTTTCCTTCGACCTCACGGCTTGGTTTTTATCTCTGACATGCACTGTCAACTGTGGTATCTTTCATATAGAAATTATAACCAAATCATGTCCAATCAATTGAATTTATCACAAGTGGACCCCAATCAAGTTGTAGAAACATCTCAAGTATGATCACTGGAAACAGGATGCACCTGAGCTCAATTTCGAGTCTCAAATCAAAAGGGTCTGAGTACACACAAACACACAAACACACACAGAAAACAGAATATTTTAGGCCGGAGATTATACGGTACTTTGTATTTGGACCAGCAGTTGTTGCAGATTTCCATTTTGAAAGACAGAACAGTGTCCAAGTCATCACGCAGACATTCCTTAAATACCAGATGAAGTTCAGGGAGAGAATGAGGACATTGTGTGGTCCCGAACCATATTCACTCCCTTGTTATTTCTCAAGTCTTTCTGTGGAACAACAACATCCAGACAAACGGAGGACGGGACTGGAAGCCAAACCAATATGTTTACTATGTAAACTTCCCCTTTCAGTTTTTCCTTTAGCCTTTTAGCTAGGCTCAGTCTGTTGGATGATTGATGAATAGAAGTAAATCTCTGTGCGATTAATACTTCTAAAACTCTCATAATTACAATGATGTGACGATTACAAGCAGCAACATGCTGCCAAAAGGAATTTTAGTTATTTTTTGTAAAATTTCCAAGCAGGATTGTAACAGTCTGATTAAGTCAAAACATGAAAGACAGATCTGCGTGGAACAAATTAAAACTTCCTTTACCACCAACAACAGTCTTTCAAGCCTCATCATCACGAGGCATTGTGTTCGCTGAGCCTCATTCAAGGAGAAGGTAAGATGACTCATATTACAGCAGAAGCTCCTTGGAGATAACAGAGGAGTAAGGACCATAAACCAGTGTAAGGACAATAAACCAGTGTAAGGACAACAAACCAGTGTAAGGACAATAAACCAGTATAAGGACCAGAAACCAGTATAAGGACCATAAACCAGTGTAAGGACCAGAAACCAGTATGAGAATCATAAACCAGTATAAGGACCATAAACCAGTATAAGGACCATAAACCAGTATAAGGACCATAAACCAGTGTAAGGACCAGAAACCAGTATGAGAATCATAAACCAGTATAAGGACCAGAAACCAGTATAAGGACCATAAACCAGTGTAAGGACCAGAAACCAGTATGAGAATCATAAACCAGTATAAGGACCATAAACCAGTATAAGGACCATAAACCAGTATAAGGACCATAAACCAGTGTAAGGACCAGAAACCAGTATGAGAATCATAAACCAGTATAAGGACCATAAACCAGTATAAGGACCAGAAACCAGTATAAGGACCATAAACCAGTGTAAGGACCAGAAACCAGTATAAGGACCATAAACCAGTATAAGGACCATAAACCAGTGTAAGGACCATAAACCAGTATAAGGACCATAAACCAGTGTAAGGACCATAAACCAGTGTAAGGACCATAAACCAGTATAAGGACCATAAACCAGTATAAGGACCATAAACCAGTGTAAGGACCATAAACCAGTGTAAGGACCATAAACCAAGATTGACTTTGAAATTGGATGTCAATCCATGTCCTGAGGACTTGGGGAAATGCCTTTAAATCCGTCCACTAGGGGTAACAGTGAGGGCTATTCCCATCAACAAGGCTTGGGTTTCCCTGGGTGATGTGGACGGGAATGGTGGAAAGGTGTAATCCCATGACTCTGGATCAGAAGGCTGTGTGTTCGGTTCCGGTGGTGGCCACTGGTTTTTGTTTTAACCTGATCCCAAACCTTAACCCTTACCTTAACCAATCATAACCCTATCCCAAACCTTAACCCTTACCTTAACCAATCATAACCCTATCCCAAACCTTAACCCTTACCTTAACCAATCATAACCCTATCCCAAACATTAACCCTTACCTTAACCAATCATAACCCTATCCCAAACCTTAACCCTTACCTTAACCATTCATAACCCGATCCCAAACCTTAACCCTTATTAACTTAACCAATCATAACCCTATCCCAAACCTTAACCCTTACCTGCCGAGTGCCTTAACTGAACCGTTAACTTGGAATGAAACGATACAGAGCAACAACCCAAGATGTCAAAAACACTTTGAAATGTGTCATTTGGGGAAATGTGGATAAACGTCTAACACTGCAGTGAGCCTGTGAAAGCTTGTTGCATAACAGCGTCCTCTGTTCTGTAACCTACAGTACTAGGTCTGGTCTCCTCTCAGTGACTGGAGACCTGAGTTAACAGTAACCTACAGTACAGTACTAGGTCTGGTCCCCTCTCAGTGACTGGAGACCTGAGTTAACAGTAAACTACAGCACAGTACTAGGTCTGGTCCCCTCTCAGTGACTGGAGGCCTGAGTTAACAGTAACCTACAGCACAGTACTAGGTCTGGTCCCCTCTCAGTGACTGGAGGCCTGAGTTAACAGTAACCTACAGTACAGTACTAGGTCTGGTCCCCTCTCAGTGACTGGAGACCTGAGTTAACAGTAACCTACAGAACTAGGTCTGGTCCCCTCTCAGTGACTGGAGACCTGAGTTAACAGTAACCTACAGTACTAGGTCTGGTCCCCTCTCAGTGACTGGAGGCCTGAGTTAACAGTAACCTACAGTACTAGGTCTGGTCCCCTCTCAGTGACTGGAGGCCTGAGTTAACAGTAACCTACAGTACTAGGTCTGGCCTCCTCTCAGTGACTGGAGGCCTGAGTTAACAGTAACCTACAGTACTAGGTCTGGTCTCCTCTCAGTGACTGGAGGCCTGAGTTAACAGTAACCTACAGTACAGTACTAGGTCTGGTCCCCTCTCAGTGACTGGAGGCCTGAGTTAACAGTAACCTACAGTACTAGGTCTGGTCCCCTCTCAGTGACTGGAGACCTGAGTTAACAGTAACCTACAGTACTAGGTCTGGTCTCCTCTCAGTGACTGGAGGCCTGAGTTAACAGTAACCTACAGTACAGTACTAGGTCTGGTCCCCTCTCAGTGACTGGAGACCTGAGTTAACAGTAACCTACAGTACTAGGTCTGGTCTCCTCTCAGTGACTGGAGGCCTGAGTTAACAGTAACCTACAGTACAGTACTAGGTCTGGTCCCCTCTCAGTGACTGGAGGCCTGAGTTAACAGTAACCTACAGTACAGTACTAGGTCTGGTCCCCTCTCAGTGACTGGAGACCTGAGTTAACAGTAACCTACAGTACTAGGTCTGGTCTCCTCTCAGTGACTGGAGGCCTGAGTTAACAGTAATCTACAGTACTAGGTCTGGTCCCCTCTCAGTGACTGGAGGCCTGAGTTAACAGTAACCTACAGCACAGTACTAGGTCTGGTCTCCTCTCAGTGACTGGAGGCCTGAGTTAACAGTAACCTACAGTACAGTACTAGGTCTGGTCCCCTCTCAGTGACTGGAGGCCTGAGTTAACAGTAACCTACAGTACTAGGTCTGGTCTCCTCTCAGTGACTGGAGACCTGAGTTAACAGTAATCTACAGTACTAGGTCTGGTCCCCTCTCAGTGACTGGAGGCCTGAGTTAACAGTAACCTACAGTACAGTACTAGGTCTGGTCTCCTCTCAGTGACTGGAGACCTGAGTTAACAGTAACCTACAGCACAGTACTAGGTCTGGTCCCCTCTCAGTGACTGGAGGCCTGAGTTAACAGTAACCTACAGTACAGTACTAGGTCTGGTCCCCTCTCAGTGACTGGAGACCTGAGTTAACAGTAACCTACAGTACTAGGTCTGGTCCCCTCTCAGTGACTGGAGACCTGAGTTAACAGTAACCTACAGTACTAGGTCTGGTCCCCTCTCAGTGACTGGAGGCCTGAGTTAACAGTAACCTACAGTACTAGATCTGGTCTCCTATCAGTGACTGGAGGCCTGAGTTAACAGTAACCTACAGTACTAGGTCTGGCCTCCTCTCAGTGACTGGAGGCCTGAGATAACAGTAACCTACAGTACAGTACTAGGTCTGGTCCCCTCTCAGTGACTGGAGGCCTGAGTTAACAGTAACCTACAGTACTAGGTCTGGTCCCCTCTCAGTGACTGGAGGCCTGAGTTAACAGTAACCTACAGTACAGTACTAGGTCTGGTCCCCTCTCAGTGACTGGAGGCCTGAGTTAACAGTAACCTACAGTACTAGGTCTGGTCCCCTCTCAGTGACTGGAGACCTGAGTTAACAGTAACCTACAGTACTAGGTCTGGTCTCCTCTCAGTGACTGGAGGCCTGAGTTAACAGTAACCTACAGTACAGTACTAGGTCTGGTCCCCTCTCAGTGACTGGAGACCTGAGTTAACAGTAACCTACAGTACTAGGTCTGGTCTCCTCTCAGTGACTGGAGGCCTGAGTTAACAGTAACCTACAGTACAGTACTAGGTCTGGTCCCCTCTCAGTGACTGGAGGCCTGAGTTAACAGTAACCTACAGTACAGTACTAGGTCTGGTCCCCTCTCAGTGACTGGAGGCCTGAGTTAACAGTAACCTACAGTACTAGGTCTGGTCCCCTCTCAGTGACTGGAGACCTGAGTTAACAGTAACCTACAGTACTAGGTCTGGTCTCCTCTCAGTGACTGGAGGCCTGAGTTAACAGTAATCTACAATACTAGGTCTGGTCCCCTCTCAGTGACTGGAGGCCTGAGTTAACAGTAACCTACAGCACAGTACTAGGTCTGGTCTCCTCTCAGTGACTGGAGGCCTGAGTTAACAGTAACCTACAGTACAGTACTAGGTCTGGTCCCCTCTCAGTGACTGGAGGCCTGAGTTAACAGTAACCTACAGTACTAGGTCTGGTCTCCTCTCAGTGACTGGAGGCCTGAGTTAACAGTAATCTACAGTACTAGGTCTGGTCCCCTCTCAGTGAAAGGAGGCCTGAGTTAACAGTAACCTACAGTACAGTACTAGGTCTGGTCTCCTCTCAGTGACTGGAGACCTGAGTTAACAGTAACCTACAGTACAGTACTAGGTCTGGTCCCCTCTCAGTGACTGGAGGCCTGAGTTAACAGTAACCTACAGTACAGTACTAGGTCTGGTCCCCTCTCAGTGACTGGAGGCCTGAGTTAACAGTAACCTACAGTACAGTACTAGGTCTGGTCCCCTCTCAGTGACTGGAGACCTGAGTTAACAGTAACCTACAGTACTAGGTCTGGTCTCCTCTCAGTGACTGGAGGCCTGAGTTAACAGTAATCTACAGTACTAGGTCTGGTCCCCTCTCAGTGACTGGAGGCCTGAGTTAACAGTAACCTACAGTACAGTACTAGGTCTGGTCCCCTCTCAGTGACTGGAGGCCTGAGTTAACAGTAACCTACAGCACAGTACTAGGTCTGGTCCCCTCTCAGTGACTGGAGGCCTGAGTTAACAGTAACCTACAGTACAGTACTAGGTCTGGTCCCCTCTCAGTGACTGGAGACCTGAGTTAACAGTAACCTACAGTACTAGGTCTGGTCCCCTCTCAGTGACTGGAGACCTGAGTTAACAGTAACCTACAGTACTAGGTCTGGTCCCCTCTCAGTGACTGGAGGCCTGAGTTAACAGTAACCTACAGTACTAGATCTGGTCTCCTCTCAGTGACTGGAGGCCTGAGTTAACAGTAACCTACAGTACTAGGTCTGGCCTCCTCTCAGTGACTGGAGGCCTGAGTTAACAGTAACCTACAGTACTAGGTCTGGTCTCCTCTCAGTGACTGGAGGCCTGAGTTAACAGTAACCTACAGTACAGTACTAGGTCTGGTCCCCTCTCAGTGACTGGAGGCCTGAGTTAACAGTAACCTACAGTACTAGGTCTGGTCCCCTCTCAGTGACTGGAGACCTGAGTTAACAGTAACCTACAGTACTAGGTCTGGTCTCCTCTCAGTGACTGGAGGCCTGAGTTAACAGTAACCTACAGTACAGTACTAGGTCTGGTCCCCTCTCAGTGACTGGAGACCTGAGTTAACAGTAACCTACAGTACTAGGTCTGGTCTCCTCTCAGTGACTGGAGGCCTGAGTTAACAGTAACCTACAGTACAGTACTAGGTCTGGTCCCCTCTCAGTGACTGGAGGCCTGAGTTAACAGTAACCTACAGTACAGTACTAGGTCTGGTCCCCTCTCAGTGACTGGAGACCTGAGTTAACAGTAACCTACAGTACTAGGTCTGGTCTCCTCTCAGTGACTGGAGGCCTGAGTTAACAGTAATCTACAGTACTAGGTCTGGTCCCCTCTCAGTGACTGGAGGCCTGAGTTAACAGTAACCTACAGCACAGTACTAGGTCTGGTCTCCTCTCAGTGACTGGAGGCATGAGTTAACAGTAACCTACAGTACAGTACTAGGTCTGGTCCCCTCTCAGTGACTGGAGGCCTGAGTTAACAGTAACCTACAGTACAGTACTAGGTCTGGTCTCCTCTCAGTGACTGGAGACCTGAGTTAACAGTAACCTACAGTACAGTACTAGGTCTGGTCCCCTCTCAGTGACTGGAGGCCTGAGTTAACAGTAACCTACAGTACAGTACTAGGTCTGGTCCCCTCTCAGTGACTGGAGGCCTGAGTTAACAGTAACCTACAGTACAGTACTAGGTCTGGTCCCCTCTCAGTGACTGGAGGCCTGAGTTAACAGTAACCTACAGTACTAGGTCTGGTCTCCTCTCAGTGACTGGAGACCTGAGTTAACAGTAACCTACAGTACAGTACTAGGTCTGGTCCCCTCTCAGTGACTGGAGGCCTGAGTTAACAGTAACCTACAGTACAGTACTAGGTCTGGTCCCCTCTCAGTGACTGGAGGCCTGAGTTAACAGTAACCTACAGTACTAGGTCTGGTCCCCTCTCAGTGACTGGAGACCTGAGTTAACAGTAACCTACAGTACAGTACTAGGTCTGGTCCCCTCTCAGTGACTGGAGACCTGAGTTGACAGTAACCTACAGTACATTACTAGGTCTGGTCCCCTCTCAGTGACTGGAGGCCTGAGTTAACAGTAACCTACAGTACTAGGTCTGGTCCCCTCTCAGTGACTGGAGACCTGAGTTAACAGTAACCTACAGTACAGTACTAGGTCTGGTCCCCTCTCAGTGACTGGAGGCCTGAGTTAACAGTAACCTACAGTACAGTACTAGGTCTGGTCCACTCTCAGTGACTGGAGACCTGAGTTAACAGTAACCTACAGTACTAGGTCTGGTCCCCTCTCAGTGACTGGAGGCCTGAGTTAACAGTAACCTACAGTACTAGGTCTGGTCCCCTCTCAGTGACTGGAGGCCTGAGTTAACAGTAACCTACAGTACAGTACTAGGTCTGGTCTCCTCTCAGTGACTGGAGGCCTGAGTTAACAGTAACCTACAGCACAATAGTTGGTCTGGTCCACTCTCAGTGACTGGAGGCCTGAGTTAACAGTAACCTACAGTACTAGGTCTGGTCCCCTCTCAGTGACTGGAGGCCTGAGTTAACAGTAACCTACAGTACAGTACTAGGTCTGGTCTCCTCTCAGTGACTGGAGGCCTGAGTTAACAGTAACCTACAGTACTAGGTCTGGTCCCCTCTCAGTGACTGGAGGCCTGAGTTAACAGTAACCTACAGTACAGTACTAGGTCTGGTCTCCTCTCAGTGACTGGAGACCTGAGTTAACAGTAACCTACAGTACAGTACTAGGTCTGGTCCCCTCTCAGTGACTGGAGGCCTGAGTTAACAGTAACCTACAGTACAGTACTAGGTCTGGTCCCCTCTCAGTGACTGGAGGCCTGAGTTAACAGTAACCTACAGTACTAGGTCTGGTCCCCTCTCAGTGACTGGAGACCTGAGTTAACAGTAACCTACAGTACAGTACTAGGTCTGGTCCCCTCTCAGTGACTGGAGACCTGAGTTAACAGTAACCTACAGTACAGTACTAGGTCTGGTGCCCTCTCAGTGACTGGAGGCCTGAGTTAACAGTAACCTACAGTACTAGGTCTGGTCCCCTCTCAGTGACTGGAGGCCTGAGTTAACAGTAACCTACAGTACAGTACTAGGTCTGGTCCCCTCTCAGTGACTGGAGGCCTGAGTTAACAGTAACCTACAGTACAGTACTAGGTCTGGTCCCCTCTCAGTGACTGGAGGCCTGAGTTAACAGTAACCTACAGTACAGTACTAGGTCTGGTCTCCTCTCAGTGACTGGAGACCTGAGTTAACAGTAACCTACAGTACAGTACTAGGTCTGGTCCCCTCTCAGTGACTGGAGGCCTGAGTTAACAGTAACCTACAGTACAGTACTAGGTCTGGTCCCCTCTCAGTGACTGGAGGCCTGAGTTAACAGTAACCTACAGTACAGTACTAGGTCTGGTCCCCTCTCAGTGACTGGAGGCCTGAGTTAACAGTAACCTACAGTACTAGGTCTGGTCTCCTCTCAGTGACTGGAGACCTGAGTTAACAGTAACCTACAGTACAGTACTAGGTCTGGTCCCCTCTCAGTGACTGGAGGCCTGAGTTAACAGTAACCTACAGTACAGTACTAGGTCTGGTCCCCTCTCAGTGACTGGAGGCCTGAGTTAACAGTAACCTACAGTACTAGGTCTGGTCCCCTCTCAGTGACTGGAGACCTGAGTTAACAGTAACCTACAGTACAGTACTAGGTCTGGTCCCCTCTCAGTGACTGGAGACCTGAGTTGACAGTAACCTACAGTACATTACTAGGTCTGGTCCCCTCTCAGTGACTGGAGGCCTGAGTTAACAGTAACCTACAGTACTAGGTCTGGTCCCCTCTCAGTGACTGGAGACCTGAGTTAACAGTAACCTACAGTACAGTACTAGGTCTGGTCCCCTCTCAGTGACTGGAGGCCTGAGTTAACAGTAACCTACAGTACAGTACTAGGTCTGGTCCACTCTCAGTGACTGGAGACCTGAGTTAACAGTAACCTACAGTACTAGGTCTGGTCCCCTCTCAGTGACTGGAGGCCTGAGTTAACAGTAACCTACAGTACTAGGTCTGGTCCCCTCTCAGTGACTGGAGGCCTGAGTTAACAGTAACCTACAGTACAGTACTAGGTCTGGTCTCCTCTCAGTGACTGGAGGCCTGAGTTAACAGTAACCTACAGTACTAGGTCTGGTCCCCTCTCAGTGACTGGAGGCCTGAGTTAACAGTAACCTACAGTACTAGGTCTGGTCCCCTCTCAGTGACTGGAGGCCTGAGTTAACAGTAACCTACAGTACAGTACTAGGTCTGGTCCCCTCTCAGTGACTGGAGGCCTGAGTTAACAGTAACCTACAGTACTAGGTCTGGTCCCCTCTCAGTGACTGGAGGCCTGAGTTAACAGTAACCTACAGTACAGTACTAGGTCTGGTCCCCTCTCAGTATTACACTGGACCTCTTTTTATTTTTATTTATCCTTTATTTAACTAGGCAAGTCAGTAAAGAACAAATTCTTATTTACAATGACGGCCTACCTCATACGGCCCAGGATGTTACTGTAGTCAATTAGAATGATTGACTGGTTCTTTCACACACAGTGTGTGAGTCTCTCAGAGAATTAAAAAAGTACATTTTAATCAGACACGTTTATCCCAGAGTAACTGAATTCATACATTTTCCAACTTTTTAATACTGGTCCTCTGTGGGAATCAAACCCACAACCCTGGCTCTGCAAGCACAATACTCTACCAAATGAGCTACACACAGTAGCCTGAGAAATGAACAGACTCTACCTCGCACAGACTCTACCTCGCACAGACTCTACCTCGCACAGACTCTACCTTGCACAGACTCTACCTCGCAGACTCTACCTCACAGACTCTACCTCACAGACTCTACCTCACACAGACTCTACCTCGCACAGACTCTACCTTGCACAGACTCTACCTCGCATAGACTCTACCTCACAGACTCTACCTCGCACAGACTCTACCTCGCACAGACTCTACCTCACAGACTCTACCTCGGACAGACTCTACCTCGCACAGACTCTACCTCGCACAGACTCTACCTCGCACAGACTCTACCTCACACAAGACTCTACCTCACAGACTCTACCTAACACAGACTCTACCTCGCACAGACTCTACTTCACAGACTCTACCTCACAGACTCTACCTCATATGACTCTACCTCACACAGATTCTACCTCGCACAGACTCTACCTCACAGACTCTACCTCACACAGACTCTACCTCGCACAGACTCTACTTCACAGACTCTACCTCACAGACTCTACCTCACAGACTCTACCTCATATGACTCTACCTCACACAGACTCTACCTCATATGTCTCTACTTCACAGACTCTACCTCACAGACTCTACCTCGCACAGACTCTACCTCACAGACTCTACCTCACAGACTCTACCTCATATGACTCTACCTCATATGACTCTACCTCATATGACTCTACCTCATATGACTCTACCTCGCACAGACTCTACCTCGCACAGACTCTACCTCGCACAGACTCTACCTCGCACAGACTCTACCTCACAGACTCTACCTCATATGACTCTACCTCACACAGACTCTACCTCGCACAGACTCTACCTCGCACAGACTCTACCTCGCACAGACTCTACCTCACAGACTCTACCTCACACAGACTCTACCTCACAGACTCTACCTCACACAGACTCTACCTCACACAGACTCTACCTCGCACAGACTCTACCTCACAGACTCTACCTCACAGACTCTACCTCACAGACTCTACCTCACAGACTGTACCTCACACAGACTCTACCTCACAGACTCTACCTCACAGACTCTACCTCACACAGACTCTACCTCACACAGACTCTACCTCATATGACTCTACCTCATAGACTTTACCTCACACAGACTCTACCTCATATGACTCTACCTCGCACAGACTCTACCTCGCACAGACTCTACCTCACAGACTCTACCTCACAGACTCTACCTCACACAGACTCTACCTCGCACAGACTCTACCTCACACAGACTCTACCTCGCACAGACTCTACTTCACAGACTCTACCTCACAGACTCTACCTCACAGACTCTACCTCATATGACTCTACCTCACACAGACTCTACCTCACACAGACTCTACCTCGCACAGACTCTACCTCACAGACTCTACCTCACAGACTCTACCTCACAGACTCTACCTCACAGACTCTACCTCACAGACTCTACCTCATATGACTCTACCTCACACAGACTCTACCTCACAGACTCTACCTCATATGACTCTACCTCGGACAGACTCTACCTCGCACAGACTCTACCTCACAGACTCTACCTCACAGACTCTACCTCATATGACTCTACCTCGCACAGACTCTACCTCACAGACTCTACCTCGCACAGACTCTACCTCGCATAGACTCTACCTCGCACAGACTCTACCTCGCACAGACTCTACCTCGCACAGACTCTACCTCACAGACTTTACCTCGCACAGACTCTACCTCACACAGACTCTACCTCACACAGACTCTACCTCAAATGACTCTACCTCAAATGACTCTACCTCATAGACTCTACCTCACACAGACTCTACCTCATATGACTCTACCTCGCACAGACTCTACCTCGCACAGACTCTACCTCACAGACTCTACCTCACACAGACTCTACCTCGCACAGACTCTACCTCGCACAGACTCTACTTCACAGACTCTACCTCATATGACTCTACCTCACACAGACTCTACCTCATATGTCTCTACTTCACAGACTCTACCTCACAGACTCTACCTCGCACAGACTCTACCTCACAGACTCTACCTCACAGACTCTACCTCATATGACTCTACCTCGCACAGACTCTACTTCACAGACTCTACCTCATATGACTCTACCTCACACAGACTCTACCTCATATGTCTCTACTTCACAGACTCTACCTCACAGACTCTACCTCGCACAGACTCTACCTCACAGACTCTACCTCACAGACTCTACCTCATATGACTCTACCTCGCACAGACTCTACTTCACAGACTCTACCTCATATGACTCTACCTCACACAGACTCTACCTCATATGTCTCTACTTCACAGACTCTACCTCACAGACTCTACCTCGCACAGACTCTACCTCACAGACTCTACCTCACAGACTCTACCTCATATGACTCTACCTCACATAGACTCTACCTCACAGACTCTACCTCATATGACTCTACCTCGCACAGACTCTACCTCACAGACTCTACCTCACACAGACTCTACCTCGCACAGACTCTACCTCACAGACTCTACCTCGCACAGACTCTACCTCGCATAGACTCTACCTCGCACAGACTCTACCTCGCACAGACTCTACCTCACAGACTCTACCTCACAGACTCTACCTCGCACAGACTCTACCTCACAGACTCTACCTCACACAGACTCTACCTCACACAGACTCTACCTCACAGACTCTACCTCATATGACTCTACCTCATAGACTCTACCTCACACAGACTCTACCTCACACAGACTCTACCTCATATGACTCTACCTCGCACAGACTCTACCTCGCACAGACTCTACCTCACAGACTCTACCTCACACAGACTCTATCTCGCACAGACTCTACCTCATATGACTCTACCTCATAGACTCTACCTCACACAGACTCTACCTCATATGTCTCTATTTCGAGCAGATTCTACCTTATATGACCCGGGCTGTTACTCAAGACTTACTGCACTTACTGGCTGGCAGTGACTCTCTCTGTCTCTCTCTCTCTCTCTCTCTCTCTCTGTCTCTCTCTCTCTCTCTCTCTCTCTCTCTCCCCCTCTCTGTCTCTCCCCCTCTCTGTCTCTCCCCCTCTCTTTCTCTCTTTCTCTCTGTCTCTCTCTCTCTCTCTTTCTCTCTCTCTCTCTCTTTCTTTCCCACACAGTTTGGGAGTTAGGGTGTGGACAGTAAACACAGGAAAGGCATTGTAAACAAAACATTGCCCTATGAGACAGAGGGACTGGTGATATTTTAGTGTGGATAGATTTGGCTTTAGTCTGCTGTAGTGTCACATATGTGCAGTTTTACATTATCAGGTAAGACAGGTATTCTATGTGTAATAGAGGAAGACAACACCTGATTACAGTATCAGGAGCAGTTCTACTGTTGTTCTCCAGCTGGTGCTTGATGTTACAGAACAGAGTTAGTCCATGGGGAGAAAGTGTTAACTAAACACAAAGTATCACCCTCTGTCACGTACACTCCCTCTAGGTCATCAGACTGCTGAATATCCTCCCTCTCCTCCCTCTAGGTCATCAGGCTGCTGATTATCCTCCCTCTCTGACCTCTAGGTCATCAGGCTGCTGATTATCCTCCCTCTCCTTCCTCTAGGTCATCAGACTGCTGATTATACTCCCTCTCGGACCTCTAGGTCATCAGGCTGCTGATTATACTCCCTCTCCTCCCTCTAGGTCATCAGGCTGCTGATTATCCTCCCTCTCCTCCCTCTAGGTCATCAGGCTGCTGATTATCCTCCCTCTCCTCCCTCTAGGTCATCAGGCTGCTGATTATCCTCCCTCTCCTCCCTCTAGGTCATCAGGCTGCTGATTATCCTCCCTCTCCTGCCCTCTAGGTCATCAGACTGCTGATTATCCTCCCTCTCTGACCTCTAGGTCATCAGGCTGCTGATTATCCTCCCTCTCTGACCTCTAGGTCATCAGGCTGCTGATTATCCTCCCTCTCCTTCCTCTAGGTCATCAGGCTGCTGATTATCCTCCCTCTCCTCCCTCTAGGTCATCAGACTGCTGATTATCCTCCCTCTCCTCCCTCTAGGTCATCAGGCTGCTGATTATCCTCCCTCTCTGACCTCTAGGTCATCAGGCTGCTGATTATCCTCCCTCTCTGACCTCTAGGTCATCAGGCTGCTGATTATCCTCCCTCTCCTGACCTCTAGGTCATCAGGCTGCTGATTATCCTCCCTCTCCTCCCTCTAGGTCATCAGGCTGCTGATTATACTCCCTCTCCTCCCTCTAGGTCATCAGGCTGCTGATTATCCTCCCTCTCTGACCTCTAGGTCATCAGGCTGCTGATTATCCTCCCTCTCTGACCTCTAGGTCATCAGGCTGCTGATTATACTCCCTCTCCTTCCTCTAGGTCATCAGGCTGCTGATTATCCTCCCTCTCTGACCTCTAGGTCATCAGGCTGCTGATTATACTCCCTCTCTGACCTCTAGGTCATCAGGCTGCTGATTATACTCCCTCTCTGACCTCTAGGTCATCAGGCTGCTGATTATCCTCCCTCTCTGACCTCTAGGTCATCAGGCTGCTGATTATACTCCCTCTCCTCCCTCTAGGTCATCAGGCTGCTGATTATACTCCCTCTCCTCCCTCTAGGTCATCAGGCTGCTGATTATCCTCCCTCTAGGTCATCAGGCTGCTGGTTATCCTCCCTCTCTGACCTCTAGGTCATCAGGCTGCTGATTATCCTCCCTCTCCTCCCTCTAGGTCATCAGGCTGCTGATTATACTCCCTCTCCTTCCTCTAGGTCATCAGGCTGCTGATTATCCTCCCTCTCCTCCCTCTAGGTCATCAGGCTGCTGATTATCCTCCCTCTCCTCCCTCTAGGTCATCAGGCTGCTGATTATCCTCCCTCTCCTCCCTCTAGGTCATCAGGCTGCTGATTATACTCCCTCTCCTCCCTCTAGGTCATCAGGCTGCTGATTATACTCCCTCTCTGACCTCTAGGTCATCAGACTGCTGATTATACTCCCTCTCCTTCCTCTAGGTCATCAGGCTGCTGATTATCCTCCCTCTCTGACCTCTAGGTCATCAGGCTGCTGATTATACTCCCTCTCCTCCCGCTAGGTCATCAGACTGCTGATTATCCTCCCTCTCCTCCCTCTAGGTCATCAGACTGCTGATTATCCTCCCTCTCCTCCCTCTAGGTCATCAGGCTGCTGATTATACTCCCTCTCCTCCCTCTAGGTCATCAGGCTGCTGATTATCCTCCCTCTCTGTCCTCTAGGTCATCAGGCTGCTGATTATACTCCCTCTCCTTCCTCTAGGTCATCAGGCTGCTGATTATACTCCCTCTCCTCCCTCTAGGTCATCAGGCTGCTGATTATCCTCCCTCTCCTCCCTCTAGGTCATCAGGCTGCTGATTATACTCCCTCTCCTTCCTCTAGGTCATCAGGCTGCTGATTATCCTCCCTCTCCTCCCTCTAGGTCATCAGGCTGCTGATTATCCTCCCTCTCCTCCCTCTAGGTCATCAGGCTGCTGATTATCCTCCCTCTCCTCCCTCTAGGTCATCAGGCTGCTGATTATCCTCCCTCTCTGACCTCTAGGTCATCAGACTGCTGGTTATACTCCCTCTCTGACCTCTAGGTCATCAGACTGCTGATTATCCTCCCTCTCTGACCTCTAGGTCATCAGGCTGCTGATTATCCTCCCTCTCCTCCCTCTAGGTCATCAGGCTGCTGATTATACTCCCTCTCCTCCCTCTAGGTCATCAGGCTGCTGATTATACTCCCTCTCCTCCCTCTAGGTCATCAGGCTGCTGATTATCCTCCCTCTCCTCCCTCTAGGTCATCAGGCTGCTGATTATCCTCCCTCTCTGACCTCTAGGTCATCAGACTGCTGGTTATACTCCCTCTCTGACCTCTAGGTCATCAGGCTGCTGATTATCCTCCCTCTCCTCCCTCTAGGTCATCAGGCTGCTGATTATCCTCCCTCTCTGACCTCTAGGTCATCAGGCTGCTGATTATACTCCCTCTCTGACCTCTAGGTCATCAGGCTGCTGATTATCCTCCCTCTCTGACCTCTAGGTCATCAGGCTGCTGATTATCCTCCCTCTCCTTCCTCTAGGTCATCAGGCTGCTGATTATCCTCCCTCTCCTCCCTCTAGGTCATCAGGCTGCTGATTATACTCCCTCTCTGACCTCTAGGTCATCAGGCTGCTGATTATACTCCCTCTCCTCCCTCTAGGTCATCAGGCTGCTGATTATACTCCCTCTCCTCCCTCTAGGTCATCAGGCTGCTGATTATCCTCCCTCTCTGACCTCTAGGTCATCAGGCTGCTGATTATCCTCCCTCTCCTCCCTCTAGGTCATCAGGCTGCTGATTATCCTCCCTCTCCTTCCTCTAGGTCATCAGGCTGCTGATTATACTCCCTCTCCTCCCTCTAGGTCATCAGACTGCTGATTATCCTCCCTCTCTGACCTCTAGGTCATCAGACTGCTGATTATACTCCCTCTCTGACCTCTAGGTCATCAGGCTGCTGATTATCCTCCCTCTCTGACCTCTAGGTCATCAGGCTGCTGATTATCCTCCCTCTCCTCCCTCTAGGTCATCAGGCTGCTGATTATACTCCCTCTCCTCCCTCTAGGTCATCAGGCTGCTGATTATACTCCCTCTCCTCCCTCTAGGTCATCAGGCTGCTGATTATCCTCCCTCTCCTCCCTCTAGGTCATCAGGCTGCTGATTATCCTCCCTCTCTGACCTCTAGGTCATCAGACTGCTGGTTATACTCCCTCTCTGACCTCTAGGTCATCAGGCTGCTGATTATCCTCCCTCTCCTCCCTCTAGGTCATCAGGCTGCTGATTATCCTCCCTCTCTGACCTCTAGGTCATCAGGCTGCTGATTATACTCCCTCTCTGACCTCTAGGTCATCAGGCTGCTGATTATCCTCCCTCTCTGACCTCTAGGTCATCAGGCTGCTGATTATCCTCCCTCTCCTTCCTCTAGGTCATCAGACTGCTGATTATCCTCCCTCTCCTCCCTCTAGGTCATCAGGCTGCTGATTATACTCCCTCTCTGACCTCTAGGTCATCAGGCTGCTGATTATCCTCCCTCTCCTCCCTCTAGGTCATCAGGCTGCTGATTATACTCCCTCTCCTCCCTCTAGGTCATCAGGCTGCTGATTATCCTCCCTCTCTGACCTCTAGGTCATCAGGCTGCTGATTATCCTCCCTCTCTGACCACTAGGTCATCAGGCTGCTGATTATCCTCCCTCTCTGACCTCTAGGTCATCAGGCTGCTGATTATCCTCCCTCTCCTCCCTCTAGGTCATCAGGCTGCTGATTATCCTCCCTCTCCTGTCCTCTAGGTCATCAGGCTGCTGATTATCCTCCCTCTCCTCCCTCTAGGTCATCAGGCTGCTGATTATCCTCCCTCTCTGACCTCTAGGTCATCAGGCTGCTGATTATCCTCCCTCTCTGACCTCTAGGTCATCAGGCTGCTGATTATCCTCCCTCTCCTCCCTCTAGGTCATCAGACTGCTGATTATCCTCCCTCTCCTGCCCTCTAGGTCATCAGGCTGCTGATTATCCTCCCTCTCCTCCCTCTAGGTCATCAGGCTGCTGATTATCCTCCCTCTCCTCCCTCTAGGTCATCAGGCTGCTGATTATACTCCCTCTCTGACCTCTAGGTCATCAGGCTGCTGATTATACTCCCTCTCTGACCTCTAGGTCATCAGGCTGCTGATTATCCTCCCTCTCCTTCCTCTAGGTCATCAGGCTGCTGATTATACTCCCTCTCTGACCTCTAGGTCATCAGGCTGCTGATTATCCTCCCTCTCCTCCCTCTAGGTCATCAGGCTGCTGATTATCCTCCCTCTCCTTCCTCTAGGTCATCAGACTGCTGATTATACTCCCTCTCCTCCCTCTAGGTCATCAGGCTGCTGATTATCCCCCCTCTCCTCCCTCTAGGTCATCAGGCTGCTGATTATCCTCCCTCTCCTTCCTCTAGGTCATCAGGCTGCTGATTATCCTCCCTCTCTGACCTCTAGGTCATCAGGCTGCTGATTATACTCCCTCTCCTCCCTCTAGGTCATCAGGCTGCTGATTATCCTCCCTCTCCTCCCTCTAGGTCATCAGGCTGCTGATTATACTCCCTCTCCTTCCTCTAGGTCATCAGGCTGCTGATTATACTCCCTCTCCTTCCTCTAGGTCATCAGGCTGCTGATTATCCTCCCTCTCCTCCCTCTAGGTCATCAGGCTGCTGATTATCCTCCCTCTCTGACCTCTAGGTCATCAGGCTGCTGATTATCCTCCCTCTCTGACCTCTAGGTCATCAGACTGCTGGTTATACTCCCTCTCTGACCTCTAGGTCATCAGGCTGCTGATTATCCTCCCTCTCCTCCCTCTAGGTCATCAGGCTGCTGATTATCCTCCCTCTCTGACCTCTAGGTCATCAGGCTGCTGATTATACTCCCTCTCTGACCTCTAGGTCATCAGGCTGCTGATTATCCTCCCTCTCTGACCTCTAGGTCATCAGGCTGCTGATTATCCTCCCTCTCCTTCCTCTAGGTCATCAGACTGCTGATTATCCTCCCTCTCCTCCCTCTAGGTCATCAGGCTGCTGATTATACTCCCTCTCTGACCTCTAGGTCATCAGGCTGCTGATTATCCTCCCTCTCCTCCCTCTAGGTCATCAGGCTGCTGATTATACTCCCTCTCCTCCCTCTAGGTCATCAGGCTGCTGATTATCCTCCCTCTCTGACCTCTAGGTCATCAGGCTGCTGATTATCCTCCCTCTCTGACCACTAGGTCATCAGGCTGCTGATTATCCTCCCTCTCTGACCTCTAGGTCATCAGGCTGCTGATTATCCTCCCTCTCCTCCCTCTAGGTCATCAGGCTGCTGATTATCCTCCCTCTCCTTCCTCTAGGTCATCAGGCTGCTGATTATCCTCCCTCTCCTCCCTCTAGGTCATCAGGCTGCTGATTATCCTCCCTCTCTGACCTCTAGGTCATCAGGCTGCTGATTATCCTCCCTCTCTGACCTCTAGGTCATCAGGCTGCTGATTATCCTCCCTCTCCTCCCTCTAGGTCATCAGGCTGCTGATTATCCTCCCTCTCCTCCCTCTAGGTCATCAGGCTGCTGATTATACTCCCTCTCCTGCCTCTAGGTCATCAGGCTGCTGATTATACTCCCTCTCCTCCCTCTAGGTCATCAGGCTGCTGATTATACTCCCTCTCTGACCTCTAGGTCATCAGGCTGCTGATTATACTCCCTCTCTGACCTCTAGGTCATCAGGCTGCTGATTATACTCCCTCTCCTTCCTCTAGGTCATCAGGCTGCTGATTATACTCCCTCTCTGACCTCTAGGTCATCAGGCTGCTGATTATCCTCCCTCTCCTCCCTCTAGGTCATCAGGCTGCTGATTATCCTCCCTCTCCTCCCTCTAGGTCATCAGGCTGCTGATTATCCTCCCTCTCCTTCCTCTAGGTCATCAGGCTGCTGATTATACTCCCTCTCTGACCTCTAGGTCATCAGGCTGCTGATTATCCTCCCTCTCCTCCCTCTAGGTCATCAGGCTGCTGATTATCCTCCCTCTCCTCCCTCTAGGTCATCAGGCTGCTGATTATCCTCCCTCTCCTTCCTCTAGGTCATCAGACTGCTGATTATACTCCCTCTCCTCCCTCTAGGTCATCAGGCTGCTGATTATCCTCCCTCTCCTCCCTCTAGGTCATCAGGCTGCTGATTATCCTCCCTCTCCTTCCTCTAGGTCATCAGGCTGCTGATTATCCTCCCTCTCTGACCTCTAGGTCATCAGGCTGCTGATTATACTCCCTCTCCTCCCTCTAGGTCATCAGGCTGCTGATTATCCTCCCTCTCCTCCCTCTAGGTCATCAGGCTGCTGATTATCCTCCCTCTCTGACCTCTAGGTCATCAGACTGCTGGTTATACTCCCTCTCTGACCTCTAGGTCATCAGGCTGCTGATTATCCTCCCTCTCCTCCCTCTAGGTCATCAGGCTGCTGATTATCCTCCCTCTCTGACCTCTAGGTCATCAGGCTGCTGATTATACTCCCTCTCTGACCTCTAGGTCATCAGGCTGCTGATTATCCTCCCTCTCTGACCTCTAGGTCATCAGGCTGCTGATTATCCTCCCTCTCCTTCCTCTAGGTCATCAGACTGCTGATTATCCTCCCTCTCCTCCCTCTAGGTCATCAGGCTGCTGATTATACTCCCTCTCTGACCTCTAGGTCATCAGGCTGCTGATTATCCTCCCTCTCCTCCCTCTAGGTCATCAGGCTGCTGATTATACTCCCTCTCTGACCTCTAGGTCATCAGACTGCTGATTATCCTCCCTCTCCTCCCTCTAGGTCATCAGAGTGCTGATTATACTCCCTCTCTGACCTCTAGGTCATCAGACTGCTGATTATCCTCCCTCTCCTTCCTCTAGGTCATCAGGCTGCTGATTATCCTCCCTCTCTGACCTCTAGGTCATCAGGCTGCTGATTATCCTCCCTCTCCTTCCTCTAGGTCATCAGGCTGCTGATTATACTCCCTCTCTGACCTCTAGGTCATCAGGCTGCTGATTATCCTCCCTCTCCTCCCTCTAGGTCATCAGGCTGCTGATTATCCTCCCTCTCCTTCCTCTAGGTCATCAGGCTGCTGATTATCCTCCCTCTCTGACCTCTAGGTCATCAGGCTGCTGATTATCCTCCCTCTCTGACCTCTAGGTCATCAGGCTGCTGATTATCCTCCCTCTCCTCCCTCTAGGTCATCAGGCTGCTGATTATCCTCCCTCTCCTTCCTCTAGGTCATCAGGCTGCTGATTATCCTCCCTCTCCTCCCTCTAGGTCATCAGACTGCTGATTATCCTCCCTCTCTGACCTCTAGGTCATCAGGCTGCTGATTATCCTCCCTCTCTGACCTCTAGGTCATCAGGCTGCTGATTATCCTCCCTCTCCTCCCTCTAGGTCATCAGACTGCTGATTATCCTCCCTCTCCTCCCTCTAGGTCATCAGGCTGCTGATTATCCTCCCTCTCCTCCCTCTAGGTCATCAGGCTGCTGATTATCCTCCCTCTCCTCCCTCTAGGTCATCAGGCTGCTGATTATACTCCCTCTCTGACCTCTAGGTCATCAGGCTGCTGATTATACTCCCTCTCTGACCTCTAGGTCATCAGGCTGCTGATTATCCTCCCTCTCCTCCCTCTAGGTCATCAGGCTGCTGATTATCCTCCCTCTCCTTCCTCTAGGTCATCAGACTGCTGATTATACTCCCTCTCCTCCCTCTAGGTCATCAGGCTGCTGATTATCCTCCCTCTCTGACCTCTAGGTCATCAGGCTGCTGATTATACTCCCTCTCCTCCCTCTAGGTCATCAGGCTGCTGATTATACTCCCTCTCCTCCCTCTAGGTCATCAGGCTGCTGATTATCCTCCCTCTCCTCCCTCTAGGTCATCAGGCTGCTGATTATCCTCCCTCTCCTGCCTCTAGGTCATCAGGCTGCTGATTATACTCCCTCTCCTCCCTCTAGGTCATCAGGCTGCTGATTATCCTCCCTCTCTGGCCTCTAGGTCATCAGGCTGCTGATTATCCTCCCTCTCCTCCCTCTAGGTCATCAGGCTGCTGATTATACTCCCTCTCCTCCCTCTAGGTCATCAGGCTGCTGATTATCCTCCCTCTCTGACCTCTAGGTCATCAGGCTGCTGATTATCCTCCCTCTCTGACCTCTAGGTCATCAGGCTGCTGATTATCCTCCCTCTCTGACCTCTAGGTCATCAGGCTGCTGATTATCCTCCCTCTCCTGCCCTCTAGGTCATCAGGCTGATGATTATCCTGAACACCTGTCACCTGCGCCTCATGATACTCACCTGGACTCCATACCCTCCTTGATTACCGTCCCTCTATCTGTCACTCCCCTTGGCTCTTTCCTCAGGTGTTATCGACTCTGTTTCATGTCGGTGCTTTGTTTGTGTTTCGTGTTCATTGTTTATTTTATTTATTAAAACAGTCACTCCCTGAACTTGCTTCCCGACTATCAGCGAACTCGTTACACCCTCCCACTTTCTCTTCTCCTTCGACTAAACACTTGAGAGCTCATTGCTAAACTTGGCTCAATCAAGACCACAGGAAGAAACTACAAAAAGGAGAGGAAGGGGAGTGGAGGAGGCTGACACACATGGTCAGTCCTCTGCCAGGAGATGTCTGAGAGGAAGCCAGGGATGGAATGGACACACACACCAGTCTGGACAGTTCAAAAGGAAGCAATGTGTGGGAACTGTCAGGATTCACCACTCTCTTGACTATCTGTGAGATGTTTTAGTTTACATTCCACTGCCTCCCAAAACCCAGGTTGACCAGTAGTGAGATGCACGTCTGCGAGACACAATAGACAGTAGGTGGTAGAACTCAGACAGACAGAGTAGGTGGTAGAACTCAGACAGACAGAGAAGGAGGTAGAACTCAGACAGACAGAGTAGGTGGTAGAACTCAGACAGACAGAGCAGGGGAGCTCAGCGCGGTGGCGGTAGAACTCAGACAGACAGAGTAGGGGTGCCGCGCGGGGGTAGAACTCAGACAGACGGAGTAGGCGGTAGAACTCAGACAGACAGAGTAGGAGGTAGAACTCAGACAGACAGAGAAAGAGGTAGAACTCAGACAGACGGAGTAGGCGGTAGAACTCAGACAGACAGAGTAGGAGGTAGAACTCAGACAGACAGAGAAAGAGGTAGAACTCAGACAGACGGAGTAGGCGGTAGAACTCAGACAGACAGAGTAGGAGGTAGAACTCAGACAGACAGACGAGTAGGAGGTAGAACTCAGACAGACAGAGAAGGAGGTAGAACTCAGACAGACGGAGAAGGAGGTAGAACTCAGACAGACAGAGTAGGTGGTAGAACTCAGACAGACAGACAGAGTAGGCTGGTAGAACTCAGACAGACAGAGTAGGAGGTAGAACTCAGACAGACAGAGAAGGAGGTAGAACTCAGACAGACAGAGAAGGAGGTAGAACTCAGACAGACAGAGTAGTAGGTAGAACTAGGACAGACAGAGTAGGAGGTAGAACTCAGACAGACAGAGTAGGTTGGTAGAACTCAGACAGACAGAGAAGGAGGTAGAACTCAGACAGACAGAGTAGGAGGTAGAACTCAGACAGACGGAGTAGGAGGTAGAACTCAGACAGACAGAGTAGGTGGTAGAACTCAGACAGACAGAGAAGGAGGTAGAACTCAGACAGACAGAGAAGGAGGTAGAACTCAGACAGACGGAGAAGGAGGTAGAACTCAGACAGACAGAGTAGGTGGTAGAACTCAGACAGACAGACAGAGTAGGTTGGTAGAACTCAGACAGACAGAGAAGGAGGTAGAACTCAGACAGACAGAGAAGGAGGTAGAACTCAGACAGACAGAGTAGTAGGTAGAACTAGGACAGACAGAGTAGGAGGTAGAACTCAGACAGACAGAGTAGGTTGGTAGAACTCAGACAGACAGAGTAGGAGGTAGAACTCAGACAGACAGAGTAGGTGGTAGAACTCAGACAGACAGAGAAGGAGGTAGAACTCAGACAGACGGAGAAGGAGGTAGAACTCAGACAGACAGAGTAGGTGGTAGAACTCAGACAGACAGAGTAGGAGGTAGAACTCAGACAGACAGATTAGGAGGTAGAACTCAGACAGACAGAGAAGGAGGTAGAACTCAGACAGACGGAGAAGAGGTAGAACTCAGGACAGACAGAGTAGGTGGTAGAACTCAGACAGACAGAGTAGGTTGGTAGAACTCAGGACAGACAGAGAAGGAGGTAGAACTCAGACAGACAGAGAAGGAGGTAGAACTCAGACAGACGGAGAAGGAGGTAGAACTCAGACAGACGGAGTAGTAGGTAGAACTAGGACAGACAGAGTAGGAGGTAGAACTCAGACAGACAGAGAAGGAGGTAGAACTCAGACAGACAGAGAAGGAGGTAGAACTCAGACAGACGGAGTAGTAGGTAGAACTAGGACAGACAGAGTAGGAGGTAGAACTCAGACAGACAGAGTAGGTTGGTAGAACTCAGGACAGACAGAGAAGGAGGTAGAACTCAGACAGACAGAGAAGGAGGTAGAACTCAGACAGACGGAGTAGTAGGTAGAACTTGGACAGACAGAGTAGGACGTAGAACTCAGACAGACAGAGAAGGAGGTAGAACTCAGACAGACAGAGTAGTAGGTAGAACTAGGACAGACAGAGTAGGAGGTAGAACTCAGACAGACGGAGTAGGCGGTAGAACTCAGACAGACAGAGAAGGAGGTAGAGCTCAGACAGACGGAGTAGGAGGTAGAACTCAGACAGACGGAGTAGGTGAACACAGGAGCTAGATCGTGATACTCGGGAGGAACTGATTACAGGTCCGGAGGTTCTGGAATGAACTGGGGCACAGACAAGCCCGGGGGAAGGGCAGAATGTAAACAATTAGAGTGACAAAACGAACTCCAAGTGGTTACCTTTCCGGCGGTCCAGTCAATCTGTGGGTTGTGTAGCTTTAACCATGGATGGCCAAGAACCAGGGTAGATTAAGGACAGTCGATTATGTGGAAACTGATCTTTTCCTGGTGATTTCCAGAGAGATGCAGGATGACAAAGACGGGCGAGGGGCTGTCCATTGGCATCGAGGGGTGAATCGAGTGGGACAGTGTCCAGGCCCAACTGGGTAACGACATCTCGGTCCAGGAAGCTCTCATCGGCGCCCAAATCGATGAGAGCAGACAGAGGAAAAGCCTGGCTTTGCCACACAAGGTTGCCTTGAAGCAGGGGTCTGGGGGAAGATGGGCGGGCGATTTGGCTCAACAGTATAACCCCCACTACTGCCGAGACCCCAGTTTTGCTGGACACAGGGAACAAGTGGAGACAAAGTGACCAACCTGGCCACAGTATAGGCAGCTCCTAGCGCCGATTCATCATCGCCTCTCCTCTGGAGAGAGATGGGCCCGGCCGAGCTGCATGGGTTCAGGATCTGGACGAGCCTGGGGATGGCATGCAGTCGGAGAAGGAGGACAAGGCACTGAAGCAGATGTTATGGCACATGCAACCCTACCTACCCTCTCCCTCCGACGCTCACAGAGACGATTGTCGATGCGGATAGCGAGAGATGACTTCATCAAGTCCATCAGGCTCATCCCTGGACACCAACTCGTCCTTGAGGGTCTCAGTGAGCGTGTTCCGGAATGCTCCCCGAAGGGGCTCCTTATTCCAGCCGCTCTCAGTGGTGAGGGTGTGAAACTCACATGCCATCTCAGCAACACTATGGGAGCCTTGACGGAGGGATAGGAGTCCTTACCGCAGACCGGGTGGTCGAAGACTTTCTTAATCTACTCCGTGAATCTGGAGTAGGATAAGCAGATGGGGGACTGTCTCTCCCTCACTGCCGTGGCCCAGGAAAGCGCTGCTCCATGGAGTCAGCCAATCAGAAAGGAAATATTGGCCCGTTCGCTAGCATAAGAGTAGGGCTGTTGCTCAAATACATGTGAACATTGTACCAAAAAGGCTCTGCAAGCTTCGAGGTTGCCATCGTAACCTCGTTGGTAAACTTGGCTCAATCAAGACCACAGGAAGAAACTACAAAAAGGCCTTGGCCGACGAGGGTTGAGTAGCAGTCTGCTGGGTTCATCTCTTTGGCCAGATCGTACTGTTACGCGGAGTGGAACAGGGGAACCCAAGAGCAGACTCAGACAAGGAGACTGGGATGAAATAACCAAGATATTTACTGAAAAACAAGGGGGACATGGAGGCTGGAGCGAGAGGGGTTGAGACAGGGTAAGCAGGTCCAGAGGGGAATCCAGGACAGAGTAGCAGGAAGACGAGACGTGGGGCAGGAGACAGGGACCAGAGTCAGAGCGGGCAGAACTGTAGCAGAGAGGAAAACAGGCACAACAGGATCTGAATAGTAACAAACGGCTAGAAAACGTAGACCGACTGAGCAGAGATTACGATCTGGCCGCGTGGAAGTGGCAGGGCTGAGTATTTGTAGAGGTCTGGTCTGGTTGCTCTGAAACAGTAGCAGTACTCACAGGTCTGGTTACTCTGAAACAGTAGCAGTACTCACAGGTCTGGTTACTCTGATACAGTAGCAGTACTCACAGGTCTGGTTGCTCTAAAACAGTAGCTGTACTCACAGGTCTTGTTGCTCTGATACAGTAGCAGTACTCACAGGTCTGGTTGCTATGATACAGTAGCAGTACTCACAGGTCTGGTTACTCTGATACAGTAGCAGTACTCACAGGTCTGGTTGCTATGATACAGTAGCCGTACTCACAGGTCTGGTTACTCTGATACAGTAGCAGTACTCACAGGTCTGGTTGCTATGATACAGTAGCAGTACTCACAGGTCTGGTTACTCTGATACAGTAGCAGTACTCACAGGTCTGGTTGCTATGATACAGTAGCAGTACTCACAGGTCTGGTTGCTCTGATACAGTAGCAGTACTCACAGGTCTGGTTACTCTGATACAGTAGCAGTACTCACAGGTCTGGTTGCTATGATACAGTAGCAGTACTCACAGGTCTGGTTGCTCTGAAACAGTAGCAGTACTCACAGGTCTGGTTACTCTGATACAGTAGCAGTACTCACAGGTCTGGTGCTGTCGGCGTCTCCGGCGGACTCGACAGTAGCAGTACTCACAGGTCTGGTTGCTATGATACAGTAGCAGTACTCACAGGTCTGGTTACTCTGATACAGTAGCAGTACTCACAGGTCTGGTTGCTATGATACAGTAGCAGTACTCACAGGTCTGGTTGCTCTGATACAGTAGCAGTACTCACAGGTCTGGTTACTCTGATACAGTAGCAGTACTCACAGGTCTGGTTGCTATGATACAGTAGCAGTACTCACAGGTCTGGTTGCTCTGAAACAGTAGCAGTACTCACAGGTCTGGTTACTCTGATACAGTAGCAGTACTCACAGGTCTTGTTGCTCTGATACAGTAGCAGTACTCACAGGTCTGGTTGCAATGATACAGTAGCAGTACTCACAGGTCTGGTTGCTATGATACAGTAGCAGTACTCACAGGTCTGGTTGCAGCGTGCGTCCGGCGGACTCGACAGTAGCAGTACTCACAGGTCTGGTTGCTCTGATACAGTAGCACCCGGTCTGGGCAGCAGGCGTCTCCGGTCTGGCTCTGAACAGTAGCGTACTCACAGGTCTGGTTCTCTGATACAGTAGCAGTACTCACGGTCTGGTTGCTCTGATACAGTAGCAGTACTCACAGGTCTGGTTGCTATGATACAGTAGCCGACCCGGTCGGGCCGACGTGCAGCCACCGGTCTGGTTACTCTGATACAGTAGCAGTACTCACAGGTCTGGTTGCTTGATACAGTAGCAGTACTCACAGGTCTGGTTCCGCAGTGCAGTACCACGGTCGGACCGCAGTAGCTCCACAGGTCTGGTTGCTGCGTGCAGTACCACAGTCGGGCCGACGGCAGTACTCACAGGTATGGTTGCTCTGATACAGTAGCAGTACTCACAGGTCTGGTTGCTTTAATACAGTAGCAGTACTCACAGGTCTGGTTGCTCTGATACAGTAGCAGTACTCACAGGTCTGGTTACTCTGATATAGTAGCCGTACTCACAGGTCTGGTTGCGCTTGAAGGTCCTGTGTGACTCGTGCCACATGGTTGTACAGTCCTCCTGCAGCTTGTAGAAGCGGTTCTTCTTCCAGGAGGAGGACCTCACCTTCAGCAGCTCTCCTCCCACCAGCAAGAACCGCAGGTCCACATCTCCCTCTAACCCTAGTGGGGTCACACAGAGGTCAGAGGTCAGACAAACACAAACCCTCACCCTAACTTTCAGCAGCTCTCCCCCCACCAGCAAGAACCGCAGGTCCACATCTCCCTCTAACCCTAGTGGGGTCACACAGAGGTCAGAGGCAGATGGACTCTTCACAACTACTGTAACCATGGTAAACCCATCTGGAATGTTACTAAAGGAAGCCATTTTGCATTTCTGTGTTGGTATGGAGCGGTGTGGTTTTGGAATTGTGGTGAAGGGTGTATACTGTAAAAGCAGCTGATTTTCCATCAGAACTATGCTTTCGCAATGATCTCACCAGGGGCTGCTTACAACACGTGTGTGTGTGTGTGTGTTGTTTGCATGTGTTTGTGTGTTCGTGGTTGCAACCACACTTCTGCAAAGCATCCAGTGTAGAACATCTGAGACAAACATTCCAGGTCAGTCGAGTCAGACAGGAAGTGAAAGCAAAAGGACCCCTGCACCCTAAATGTTTTCCTCGCTACCACTCAAGTTAGACTCTGAAAATGAAAGATGGTGTGGTACACCGAGCAGCGGGAGTTAGAGGCAGCAGTCAGCGGGCAGGACTAGGCTGGACTGGACTAGGCTGGACTAGGCTGGTCTGGACTAGACTGGACTGGTCTGGGCTGGACTAGGCTGGACTGGACTAGGCTGGACTAGGCTGGACTGGACTAGACTGGCCTGGGCTGGACTAGGCTGGACTGGCCTGGACTAGGCTGGACTGGACTAGACTGGACTGGTCTGGACTAGACTAGGCTGGACTGGTCTGGGCTGGACTAGGCTGGACTAGGCTGGACTGGCCTGGGCTGGCCTGGGTTGGACTAGACTGGACTATGCTAGACTAGGCTGGACTAGACTGGGCTGGACTTGTCTGGGCTGGACTAGGCTGGACTAGGCTGGACTGGTCTGGACTGGCCTGGGCTGGACTAGGCTGAAGTAGGCTGGACTGGCCTGAGCTGGACTAGGCTGGACTAGCCTGGGCTGGGCTGGACTGGCCTGGACTAGGCTGGACTAGCCTGGGCTGGACTGGACTAGGCTGGGCTGGCCTGGGCTGGACTAGGCTGGGCTGGGCGGTCCACATTCAGAACCTCCCTGTCAGTGCTCACCACTCCTGGGCTGGGCTGGACTGGCCTGGGCTGGGCTGGACTAGGCTGGACTGGCCTTGGCTAGGCTGGACTGGACCGGGCGGTCCACATTCAGAACCTCCCTGTCAGCCACTCCTGGGGCGTGGGCACAACGACAACATTGTAGACATTTTTACAAGGTCCCGCAACAGACTGACAGAGGCTGTTTATGAATCTAGCTGTTATGGATTCCGGGAGGAGGAGGAGGAAGGCTGGGCACTGGGAAATAACTGAGTGCTTCAGACTGCCTCTGTAGGGTATTGGAGCGTAGCCTCAATTCACTCAGTAGCTCTGTTGTTGTTGACTTGTATGATCACAAGGCTGCTCACTCCTGACCTATACCATTATAAACACAAAACATGAGTTTAGATGAGCTAGTATTGGTCTAATTTCTTTATCTATCATTCAGTCTTTTCCTGTGTTTCAAAATGCATACTTGTGTTCTATCTAGAGTGTATAGCGAGTACAGAAGCTAACTGTCATTTTACAAATGTGATCCCAAACCTCCCTTACCAAAATTAATTTGCTGTGGCAAATTTGCTACAAACTAAATAGTGTGCCACAAAATGTTGCCAAAATGTTTGCAAATGTTTGCCACTAGTGGTGAATTTGCAGCAAACCTTTTGGCAACAACCACCCTGTCAGGTCTCAGGTGGTTGTTGCCATTTGGACAGAGGTTATTTTCTGTCAAACACTTCTCTCGAGATTCTATTTGTATCTGTGGCAAACCTGTGGCAACAACATTTATTGCCACTGGTGGCAAACAGTTTACCAGAAGGCATTTCTGGTGAACACATGAGTTCCAAGACCTGTAACCGTTTACGACCATCTGTTGTAAATGGAAACCAAGAGATTTACCTACCAAAGTTGTCCCGTGAGAGTCTAAGTTATTAATTCATTAAACTTTCTTAATAAACTTTAAAATGTGTTCGCTAATTGATGCCTGGTTAGCAAGGTCATGTTTTATGGGATAGAGTGAAACACATGTTGTTGCTATACCAGTTTCAATCTGTCAGTGCCACTGACATCTTAGAAAGACAGAAAGGTATTCACCCACAAATGTAAGTGGTTTAAAATATCAGGCAAATCATTAGTTAGCTAGCTAGCTATCACATTAAATGTGTTAACAGTATGATAGATAACGGTAGCTAGCTAGCTATCACATTAAATGTGTTAACAGTATGATAGATAACGGTAGCTAGCTAGCTATCACATTAAATGTGTTAACAGTATGATAGATAACGGTAGCTAGCTAGCTATCACATTAAATGTGTTAACAGTATGATAGATAACGGTAGCTAGCTAGCTAAGACCTTTATGCATGTCAATATGCTAGTGTCACAGTTCAGTAGCATGTTAGCTAGCACAACAGCTAAGGTAGCATGTTAGCTAGCACAACAGCTAAGGTAGCATGTTAGCTAGCACAACAGCTAAGGTAGCTAGCAACAATACGAGTTGATTTGATATCAAAGCAAAATGTCACATGGATACCCTTCCCCTACCCTTCCCACGGTGTTGGAAAAGGCTCCATCGAAGACCTTGTACTCACTCATAACACTGACTGTATCGTCTTCAAGCTTGATAAGGTAAGTAAATGCACGTATTACTCTCATAAATATAGCAGATACTTTCAATCTTTCTAAAAAATGGATATTGCATTGCTTGTGTTGCTCATGTTGTGCTTTCTTTCTTTCATTTCACTGTGAGGTCTACTACACCTGTTGTATTCGACGCATGTGACAAATAACATTTGATTTCAGCTGATTTTGATTTGAAATAGCCAGATATACTACAAGCCAAGTATCTGTACAGATTTCCTATCTTTTCATTCAAAATCGAGCAGCCAGTTCTTGTTATAAACCACACGTACACAGAGGGAACACTCTCTGGACAGAGGGAACACTCTCTGGGAAGAGGGAACACTCTCTGGGCAGAGGGAACACTCTCTGGACAGAGGGAACACTCTCTGGGAAGAGGAAACACTCTCTGGGAAGAGGGAACACTCTCTGGACAGAGGGAACACTCTCTGGGAAGAGGGAACACTCTCTGGGCAGAGGGAACACTCTCTGGGAAGAGGGAACACTCTCTGGGCAGAGGGAACACTCTCTGGGAAGAGGGAACACTCTCTGGGAAGAGGGAACACTCTCTGGGAAGAGGGAACACTCTCTGGACAGAGGGAACACTCTCTGGGCAGAGGGAACACTCTCTGGGAAGAGGAAACACTCTCTGGGAAGAGGGAACACTCTCTGGACAGAGGGAACACTCTCTGGACAGAGGGAACACTCTCTGGGACAGAGGGAACACTCTCTGGGAAGAGGAAACACTCTCTGGGAAGAGGGAACACTCTCTGGACAGAGGGAACACTCTCTGGACAGAGGGAACACTCTCTGGGAAGAGGGAACACTCTCTGGGCAGAGGGAAACACTCTCTGGGAAGAGGGAACACTCTCTGGGAAGAGGAAACACTCTCTGGACAGAGGAAACACTCTCTGGGAAGAGGAAACACTCTCTGGGAAGAGGGAACACTCTCTGGGAAGAGGGAACACTCTCTGGGAAGAGGGAACACTCTCTGGGAAGAGGGAACACTCTCTGGGCAGAGGAACACTCTCTGGGAAGAGGGAACACTCTCTGGGAAGAGGGAACACTCTCTGGGAAGAGGGAACACTCTCTGGGAAGAGGGAACACTCTCTGGGCAGAGGGAACACTCTCTGGGAAGAGGGAACACTCTCTGGGCAGAGGGAACACTCTCTGGACAGAGGAAACACTCTCTGGGAAGAGGGAACACTCTCTGGACAGAGGGAACACTCTCTGGGAAGAGGGAACACTCTCTGGGAAGAGGAAACACTCTCTGGGAAGAGGGAACACTCTCTGGGAAGAGGGAACACTCTCTGGGAAGAGGGAACACTCTCTGGACAGAGGAAACACTCTCTGGACAGAGGAAACACTCTCTGGGAAGAGGGAACACTCTCTGGGAAGAGGAAACACTCTCTGGGAAGAGGAAACACTCTCTGGGAAGAGGGAACACTCTCTGGGAAGAGGAAACACTCTCTGGACAGAGGAAACACTCTCTGGACAGAGGGAACACTCTCTGGACAGAGGGAACACTCTCTGGGAAGAGGGAACTAAGTGACATCTTGACCAGTTGTGATTGGTCCAGAACTGTTACTGGGTGACACCTTGACCCAGCAGTCGTCACCTTCTCAGGACTCGGCCACACCCAAACAAGTACATGACGAATCTGTGACACAGGCAACACCCGTTCTACCAGTCACATTCTGTTAAAGGTACCATGTCGTGTTAGGCCTCACTCCCCCCTATCTGAGATATCTACTGCAGCCCTCATCCTCCACATACAACACCCGTTCACTCCTCCCCTATCTGAGATATCTACTGCAGCCCTCATCCTCCACATACAACACCCGTTCACTCCCCCCTATCTGAGATATCTACTGCACCCGTTCTGCCAGTCACATTCTGTTAAAGGTCCCCAAAGTACAAACATCCCTGGGTCGCTCCTCTTTTCAGTTCGCTGCAGCTAGCGACTGGAACGAGCTGCAACAAACACTCAAACTGGACAGTTTTATCTCCATCTCTTCATTCAAAGACTCAATCATGGACACTCTTACTGACAGTTGTGGCTGCTTTGTGTGATGTATTGTTGTCTCTACCTTCTTGGCCTTTGTGCTGTTGTCTGTGGCCAATAATGTTTGTACCATGTTTTGTGCTTCTACCATGTTGTGCTGCTACCATGCTGTGCTGCTACCATGTTGTGTTTCTACCATGTTGTGTTTCTACCATGTTGTGTTGCTACCATGTTGTGTTTCTACCATGCTGTGTTTCTACCATGTTGTGTTGCTACCATGTTGTGTTTCTACCATGCTGTGTTTCTACCATGTTGTGTTGCTACCATGCTGTGTTGCTACCATGCTGTGTTGTTATGTTGTGTTACTACCATGTTGTGTTTCTACCATGTTGTGTTGCTACCATGTTGTTCTGCTACCATTTTGTTCTGCTACCATGTTGTGTTGCTACCATGCTTGTGTTGTCTCCATGTTGTGTTTCTACCATGTTGTGTTGCTACCATGTTGTGTTGCTACCATGTTGTGTTGCTACCATGTTGTGTTTCTACCATGTTGTGTTGCTACCATGTTGTGTTTCTACCATGTTGTGTTTCTACCATGTTGTGTTGCTACCATGTTGTTGTTATGTTGTGTTGCTACCTTGCTGTGTTGTTGTCTTAGGTCTCTCCTTATGTAGTGTTGTGTTGTCTCTCTTGTTGTGATGTGTGTTTTGTCCTAAATTTATATTGCATTTATTTATTCATATTAATCCCAGCCCCCATCCTCGCAGGAGGCCTTTTGCCTTTTGGTAGGTCGTAATTGTAAATAAGAATTTGTTCTTAACTGACTTGACTAGTTAAATGAAGGTTAAATAAATAAAATAAACATTTAATATTAAGGTACACAAAAGTGTCTTCAAATGAATGGATTTGGCTATTTCAGCCACACCCGTTGTTGACAGGTTTATAAAAATCGAGCACACAGCCATTCAATCTCCATAGACAAACATTGGCAGTAGAATGGCCTTGCTGAAGAGCTCAGTGACTTCAAACGTGGCACCGTCATAGGATGCCACCTTTCCAACAAGTCAGTTCATCAAATTTCTGCCCTTCTAAAGCTTCCCCGGTCAACTGCAAGTGTTGTTATTATGAAGTGGAAGTCTTGGAGCAACAACGGCTCAGCCGCAAAGTGGTAGGCCACACAAGCTCACAGAACGGAACTGCAGAATGCTGTAGTGCGTAAAAATTTCCTCGGTTTCAGCGTTCACTACCGAGTTTCAAACTGCCTCTGAAAGCAACGTTAGCACAAGAACTCTTCGTCGGGAGCTTCATGAAACGGGTTTCCATGGCCGAGCAGCCGCACACAAGCCGAAGATCACCATGCGCAATGCCATTCGTCAGCTGGTGGTGTAAAATGTGCCTGCATTGGACTCTGGAGCAGTGGAAACGTGTTCTCTGGAGTGATGAATCACGCTTCATATCTGGCAGTCCAACGGACTAATCTGGGTTTGGCGGATGCCAGAAGAATGCTACCGGGCCCAATGCACAGTGCCAACTGTAAAGTTTGGTGGAGGAGGAATAATGGTCTGGGGCTGTTTTTCATGGTTCAGTGTAGGCCCCTTAGTTCCAATGAAGGGAAATCTTAACGCTACAGCATGCAATGACATTCTAGACGATTCTGTGCTTCCAACTTTGTGGCAACAGTTTGGGGAAGGCCGTTTCCTGTTTCAGCATGACAATGTCCCCGTTCACAAAGCGAGGTCTATACAGAAATGGTTTGTCGAGATCGTGTGGAAGAACTTGACTGGCCTGCACAGAGACCTGACCTCAACCCCATTGAACACCTTTTGGATGAATTGGAACGCAGACTGCGAGCCAGGCCTAATCGCCCAACATCAGTGCCCGACCTCACTAATGCTCTTGTGGCTGAATGGAAGCAAGTCCCCGCAGCAATATTCCAACATCTAGTGGAAAGCCTTCCCAGAAGAGTGGAGGCTGTTATAGCAGCAATGTTCCAACATCTAGTGGAAAGCCTTCCCAGAAGAGTGGAGGCTGTTATAGCAGCAATGTTCCAACATCTAGTGGAAAGCCTTCCCAGAAGAGTGGAGGCTGTTATAGCAGCAATGTTCCAACATCTAGTGGAAATCCTTCCCAGAAGAGTGGAGGCTGTTATAGCAGCAAAGGGGGGACCAACTCCATATTAATGCCCATGGTTTTGGAATGAGATGTTCGACAAACAGGTGTCCACATACTTTTGTAGTGTATCTTTACTTTTACTCAGGTACGACAATTGCGAACGTTTTCCACCATCAACGCCACAGTCTAATTATTGAGAGTCGGGTTGATCACCGTTACCTTACAAGGCATCTAGAGGAGGGTGGAGTTGTTGTGAATTAGTACCACCTCCATACTTACAGTAGTTCTGAAAAGACCAAAAGATTCAGATCCATAAACCTGGTACCGGCCATACATAACCTCTGACCTCTGACCTGAAACTGTGCATTATAACTCCACCTGAAAAACGCCCATCATTTACCTTTTTACGGTGACAATAACGCCTTTATTTGCTGTATACTGTTATACTTTTTTACTTTTCCACATCCGGGCTTCTTCACCTACGAGATCGTCTGAGACCAGCCACCCAGACAGTTGATAAAACTGTGGGTTTATCCAACGAAGAACTTCTGCACAAACTGTCAGAAACCGTCTCAGGGAAGCTCATCTGCGTGTTCGTCGTCCTCACCAGGGTCTTGACCTGACTGCAGTTCGGCGTCGTAACCGACTTCAGTGGGCAAATGCTCACCTTCGATGGCTACTGGCACGCTGGAGAAGTGTGCTCTTCACGGATTAATCCCAGTTTTAACTGTACTGGGCAGATGGCAGACCACCTCCAATGTCATTTTAGAGAATTTGGCAGTACGTCCAACTGGCCTCACAACCACAGACCACGTGCAGGACGTCGTGTGGGCGAGCCGTTTGCTGATGTCAATGTTGTGAACAGAGTGTCCCATGGTAGCGGTGGGGTTATGGTATTGGGCAGACATAAGCTACGGACAACAAACACAATTTTATTTTTATCGATGGCAATTTGAATGCACAGAGATACCGTGATGAGACCCTGTAGTCCATTGTGGTGCCATTCATCCACCTCCATCACCTCATGTTTCAGCATGATAATGTACAGCCCCCATGTCGCAAGGATCTGTACACAATTCCTGGAAGTTGAAAATATCCCAGTTCTTCCGTGGCCTGCATACTCACCAGACATGTCACCCACTGAGCATGTTTGGGATGCTCTGGATCCACGTGTACGACATCTTGTTTCAGTATTCCCATACCCGGGTAAGAGACCTCTTTTTTTAGACAAGCTTTTTTAAAACTGTAATGTTTACATGAATTCTGATTATTTCTAGGGATACACAACATCCTGAAATATATGTAGATATCTTTGTTAGAAAGAATACTATATTTCCCTTGAAGGCTTGATGCTGAATGTAAAAAAAAAAACTCACTTTCTCCTACAGTCTAAATATTTTTCAGGTCCATCATGTTTGGCTGTGAATGACGGATAGCATCTCCCATCTATCATATATCCAGGTGCATTGGTTACCCTTCACTACTTATGCTAGTCAGTTATAGGGGCCATATCTGGGCTAACTGATTTTTCATATTGATGAGAGTGTATCAACTCAGTCTAGAGTCAAGAGGAAACAAGCTATTGTCTTGTATTGGTAAGGCCAACCGCATTTAACTTCAATTACATCTGTACAGCTATAACTCTCACATTAAATCCACCTGATTGCTAACTGGGATCGACAGGCTACCTATGCAACAGGTAAACTATCCTTTTGATGGTACAGTGACGTGATTGGGGTGATCGGGTAACTAAGGTGGAGGTAAAGGAAAGCGAAGGTGTGAAGGAAGGAGTTGGCTGCTTGGATGTCTCCTCCCCTCTCTACCTGCCTCCAGACACTAATATCTGATCTGGCTGCACACCAACATTTTGTATAATAAAGCACATTGTTCATCCCACAGGAGAAAGCATTTCCTCTGTTTTTACTTCCAATCATGACTTTCAGACAGAATGTCAAGTGCCCTCGAGACAGGACACTAGACAATCCATCTCAGACAGTCAAACAAATCACATTACCACTCAAGCATGATCACAATGCCTATTGAGGAATGGAATCAAACGGATGTTACCTTGGTACAGGTAGATCATAAAAACATTTCTTTTAAAAAATAGTTTGAAATTGCGCACTTGAGTCATTCTATTGCACTCAAAGAGGTGCCGACTGATCATGCACAGAAGTCGCATCTAACAGATTGTGAAGGTTTTCAACAATATGAACAGATTTCATACCACATTCCATATATCTACAGTTTCAACCTACCATGTTTTTCTGCTTTTCCGTTTGATTCCATCCCAAATTGATCAGATCAGTCCAAAGTTGCAGGTGCGTAAAATCCCCGCAGCAAACGCTCAAGTCTAAGGGTCTCTATGGATAAATGCGAATAGCAAAGCGGTGATAAAAAGCGGTGCGCAGATCTCGCAACATCGGTCCGCTACAAACTTCAGGCTGCTGATGTGATCGAGACAGTGCGTAGCGCTGTCAGTAGCCTGCAGCCAATACCGAGCATGCGCCCTGACCTGCCGCGCAGTCAGTCCACACCAACAGCACAGCCACACCGGTCTGACAGGTCCTCTGTTTGACTCCGCAGCCTGGTCTACACCTCTACATTAAGTTCCTGACATAGGGGACATTCTGATCTGTTGTCCCATTCATATGTATAGTGTCTCTGTGTGTCTGACAATGCTGATTGGCTGAGCTGTTGCAGGTCATGAATACTAGGTTAATGCCGTAAAATATAGTAAGTACATTGTTTATTTCCCAAATGTATCCGTTTTATATACTTCTAATGATGGAGAATTAATCCTAATTTTATCACGTATTACAACACAAGCCAGTCTTAAGGAAAGGACTATGGTCTTAACCTGTCGGGCTGGTCTGTCTGACAGAGTGGATGTATTCCAGCACTATGGTTACATACTGGGTTACCTTGGTTACATACTGAGTTACCTTGGTTACATACTGGGTTACCTTGGTTACATACTGAGTACCTTGGTTACATACTGGGTTACCTTGGTTACATACTGAGTTACCTTGGTTACATACTGAGTCACCTTGGTTACATACTGAGTTACCTTGGTTACATACTGAGTCACCTTGGTTACATACTGAGTTACCTTGGTTACATACTGAGTCACCATGGTTACATACTGAGTCACCATGGTTACATACTGAGTTACCTTGGTTACATACTGAGTCACCTTGGTTACATACTGAGTTACCTTGGTTACATACTGAGTTACCTTGGTTACATACTGAGTCACCTTGGTTACATACTGAGTTACCTTGGTTACATACTGAGTTACCTTGGTTACATACTGAGTTACCTTGGTTACATACTGGGTTACCTTGGTTACATACTGAGTTACCTTGGTTACATACTGGGTTACCTTGGTTACATACTGAGTTACCTTGGTTACATACTGAGTCACCTTGGTTACATACTGAGTTACCTTGGTTACATACTGAGTCACCTTGGTTACATACTGAGTTACCTTGGTTACATACTGAGTCACCATGGTTACATACTGAGTCACCATGGTTACATACTGAGTTACCTTGGTTACATACTGAGTCACCTTGGTTACATACTGAGTTACCTTGGTTACATACTGAGTTACCTTGGTTACATACTGAGTCACATTGGTTACATACTGAGTTACCCTAACCCTAACCCCTAACCCATACTAACCCTAACCCCTAACCCTAACCCATACTAACCCTAACCCTAATCCTAACCCTAACCCTAACCCCTAACCCTTAACCATAATCCTAACCCTAACCCTAATCCTAACCCCTAACCCCTAACCCCTAACCCATACTAACCCTAATCCTAACCCTAACCCTACCAACCCTAACCTTAACCCTAACCCTAACCATACTAAACATAACCTCACATACTAATTTGAGTGTCCCTGATTGTTGTTTACTATGTTACGGCTAGCCTTTGAGACCGGGCTGGCTGAGCTGTTGTTTGTCACGGACCTCCTCCACCTCACCCTCCTCTGTCGAAGAAAAGCTGTTTCACAACAGTCACAATAGAAAGTTCTCTGAAATTCTGTGACATATGGCTGACACACCCTGTTTTAGTCACACCCAAAACGCTTTAGGTGTGCACTGTCCCTCCTTTCACAGTAGCCTATAAACTATGTAGCCTAAAGAGCTTTAATTTTCATCAAGGTCACAGTGTTCATAAACCGTTAATGACACAACTGTCTGTCCTATTGTGAAGTAAGAGGCCCCGTGTTTAATCATAGGTGGTAGCTAGAGTATGAGTAGGTCAGAGTGGGTTAGAGTGGGTTAGAGTGGGTCAGAGTGGGTCAGAGTGGGTTAGAGTGGCTTAGAGTGGGTTAGAGTGGGTTAGAGAGCCCCGTGTTTAATCATAGGTGGTGGAAGCTAGAGTATGAGTAGGTCAGAGTGGGTTAGAGTGGGTTAGAGTTACCCTGTTTAATCATAGGTGGTGGTAGCTAGAGTATGAGTAGGTCAGAGTGGGTTAGAGTGGGTTAGAGTGGGTCAGAGTGGGTTAGAGTTACCCTGTTTAATCATAGGTGGTGGTAGCTAGAGTATGAGTAGGTCAGAGTGGGTTAGAGTGGGTTAGAGTGGGTCAGAGTGGGTTAGAGTTACCCTGTTTAATCATAGGTGGTGGTAGCTAGAGTATGAGTAGGTCAGAGTGGGTTAGAGTGGGTTAGAGTGGGTCAGAGTGGGTTAGAGTTACCGTGTTTAATCATAGGTGGTGGAAGCTAGAGTACGAGTAGGTCAGAGTGCCAGAACTGTTGCCGTGTAGCAGGCGTGTAGCAGGCGTGTAGCAGGCGTGCTGGATCATGTTGGAAACCACAACAGCAGCAGAAGACATGCTCTCAAGTACATCTTGATTCTACATTAGTTGATTCCTGCAACATTCCTGCACTTTTAATCAAGCAAATATATTGTCTGATCAGTGGCACTGGACTTACTAGGTTGGTAAATAGATTGCCATTTTTAACAGGTGAAAATATGACAGCAACAGTATTTCATAGCGTAAACCTTTTTGTGCACATTTATTAAACACATTATTGACTTCCTTGTGGCTGAACGATGAACGATGTTTGGGTAACAAAGAAAAATGTTCAGCACGCACTTGGTTTAAAAAAACGTGTCCCTTTTAAGAAACCCAGACCTTTTCTATAGTTACCTGGCTGCCTGAAATGGAGGAGAAAGGTGCTACTTTCACACCTCCTTTGTTATTAAGGCACATGAATGTTCACATGTTCAGGAAGGCATTTCTGCATTTTGATTAAATCTCCAGCCATCCCTCCTCTACCATCCAACCTTTCACACAATCATGGCTGGATTACCGAATGGCACAATTTTCCTTTTGACGCATGGCAAAAATTTTAAGGGGGGGGGGGTTACTCAAAATGTGTTTTTTTGGCAGAAATGCCTTCTAGAACTTTCACATGCCTTAATAACAAACCTTTTGTAAATACGAATATATTTTTTACGAGCCTAGTTGGTTTACCAACAGAAAACGCTCTGGATAACATAACAGCCTAACCAGCTCTGCTAGGGAGAGTAATGTTCAGTGAGCTGTTCTGTCATTTGTGTCTGGAAGTAGCTAGCAAGTTAGCTTGGGTGCTTGACTGCTATATATATATATAATTATTATTATTATGAACAAAACAAATACAAAACCAGAAACATACAAACAAGAGTACATAAACCTAACGGACTGGTTTACATATCCAGATACATTTTCAGTGTAACGGCTGCCGTGAGAGAGAGCGGACCAAAACGCAGCGGAGTTAGTGTTCATCATTGAATAGAACACTATACAAACAAAACAAGAAAAAAAACGACAGCCAAACAGTCCTGTCAGGTGAAACAAAATGACAGAAACAATTACCCACAAAACCCCAAAGGAAAAACATGCTCCTTATGTGTGACTCCCAATCAGCAACAACGAACTTCAGCTGTGCCTGATTGGGAGCCACACACGGCCCAAAACAAAGAAATACAAAAAACCTAGAAAAAGGAACATAGAACGCCCACCCAATGTAACACCCTGGCCTAACCCAAATAAAGAACAAAAAACCCCTCTCTATGGCCAGGGCGTTACACTCAGTTTGTCAAAAAGTTTTATGGTGCGTAATGCTTTTTAGTTCTTACATTTACTGATCATTTCAAATTAATATTTAAATTACATCTTAAACAATGTGAAAAGGGGCTTGTTCTCCACCCACTTCATTACATGGATAAAGAATCTGCCATGAAAAATGAACAAATCAACAATGAAAGTTAAATCAGGGTCCATATAATTTGGATCAAAATATAACATATCAGAGTCTTTCAAATGAACATTTTAAGGGCGAGATCATGACTTTAAATAGAACCATGAGGAAACCTGAAGGAAACGTTAAGCTGAAGTTCCCACAGAAGAACATTGTTCCTTAACGTTCTCTGAGCTATTTGAGAACATTCCTAGAACATTATCAACATTTGAAATTAACCATGTTTGAACTTTTAGGAGACGTCATTTTTAAGTAATGAAACACCAAGAAAGTTCCTTAAAAGTGTTGAGAATATTCCCAAGCCAAGAAACTATCCTGCACCATTCATAACAACCACTCTGTCACTAAGCTCCCAGCAACTATCCTGCACCATTTATAACAACCACACTGTCACTAAGCTCCAAGCAACTATCCTGCACCCTTCATGTTCTCTTCTCCAGACCACCATGGTGCCTGTAGTCTCTGACGGTCTGTTCTCTTCTCCAGACCACCATGGTGCCAGTAGTCTCTGTTCTCTTCTCCAGACCACCATTGTGCCAGTAGTCTCTGTTCTCTTCTCCAGACCACCATGGTGCCTGTAGTCTCTGACGGTCTGTTCTCTTCTCCAGACCACCATGGTGCCAGTAGTCTCTGTTCTCTTCTCCAGACCACCATGGTGCCAGTAGTCTCTGTTCTCTTCTCCAGACCACCATGGTGCCAGTAGTCTCTGTTCTCTTCTCCAGACCACCATGGTGCCTGTAGTCTCTGACGGTCTGTTCTCTTCTTCCTGTCAGATGTGGAACAGTATGTCCAGCATCACCTTCCAATGGGAGAGGAGCAGTGACTGTCACATCATAGAGGTGGAGCCCCCTGCTGGGGAAATAGGTACATTACATGATCACATCATAGAGGTGGAGCCCCCTGCTGGGGAAATAAGAACATGACATGATCACATCATAGAGGTGGAGCCCCCTGCTGGGGAAATAGGAACATGACATGATCACATCATAGAGGTGGAGCCCCCTGCTGGAGAAATAGCTACATGACATGGTCACATCATAGAGGTGGAGCCCCCTGCTGGGGAAATAGGAACATGACATGATTCAGCCAGACTGTTTATAAGAGATGAATGTGTTTTATAGATTTCATATTTAGCAGAGGTGCAGCAGAACAGTCTGGTTAATGTGTCTGTCACGTCCTGACCAGTGAAAGGGGTGTTTGTTTTGTGAGGTTTGGGGTTTTTGGTTTATGTTCTACATTTTCTAGTTCTATGTGTTTATCTAGTTTTTCTATTTCTATGTTGGGGTTTTGGTAGGACCTCCAATTAGAGGCAGCTGGTTGTCGTTGTCTCTAATTGGAGGCCATATTTAAGTGGGTTTAGTTTTCTCTTGTGTTTTGTGGGTGGTTGTTTCCTGTTTAGTCTGTGCACCTCACGGGACTGGTTTCATCGTTGGTTTTGTTTATGTTTTTTTTTCCTTCAATAAAAAAGAAGATGATAAATATACCCGCTGCATTTTGGTCCACCTACAACGACGCACGTTACAGAACCACCCACCAAAGAAGGACTAAGCAGCGGAGGAAGGAGCAGCAGGAGAGCTATTTGGAGTCATGGACATGGGAGGAGATCCTCGACGGTAAGGGTCCATGGCACCAGGCTGGGGAGTACCAGCGCCCGAAGGAGGAGCTGGAGGAAGCTAAGAGGGAACGACGGAGGTATGAGGCATTATATCCTCCATTTCAGGAGGTGAGGAGGCAGCCCCCCCAAAATTATTTTGGGGGCATACGGGGAGTTTAGTTGAGTCAGGGGGAGCCCTGACCTAACTTCCCGGGCATACAGGAGAGAGCCGTGGAGAAAAAGGGAGCCAGTCAAGGAATCAAGCGTGGAGCTTGACGCAAGATTCTGGAGAGAGGTACTGGTGGAAAGGGCACGAAGGAGCACCTGTGCTTATTATGGGGAGCGACGGATTAAGCAAGCACCATGTTATGCGGAGATACGCACGGTATCGCCAGTGCGCCAGCTACAGCCCGGTGCGCTTAATGAAAGCTCCTCACAGGTGCCATGCTAGAGCCAGCATCGAGCCAGAACCGGTGATGCAAGTTGCAAACATCAGACCGAAGGTGAGGGTTCATAGTCCAGTACGTCCTGTTCCTGCTCCTCACACTAGCCCTGAGGTGCGTGTCAATAGTCTGGCGCCTCAAAAGCCCCACGCATCAGGCCTTCAGTGCGGAGTCCACATCCAGAGCTTCCGGTGACAGTTCCCCGTCCAGAGCTTCCGGCGACGTCCTACAGTCCGGAACCGACAGAGACGGCCCACAGTCCGGAACCGACAGAGACGGCCCACAGTCCGGAACCGAAAGAGACGGCCCACAGTCCGGAACCGACAGAGACGGCCCACAGTCCGGAACCGACAGAGACGGCCCACAGTCCGGCGCCTGCAGAGACGGCCCACAGTCCGGCGCCTGCAGAAACGGCCCACAGTTCGGCGCCTGCAGAGACTACTAACCAGTAGACTGCTCTGTTGACTGACTGGTTAGTAGACTAGTCCGTTGACTGGGGAGAGGACAGGCACCTGTCAGTGCAGGCAGACATTCCATCCCAAATGTTCCCACTGAGCTGTGATGTGGTGCTCACTGAGCTGTGATGTGGTGCTCTCTGAGCTGTGATGTGGTGCTCACTGACCTGTGATGTGGTGCTCTCTGAGCTGTGATGTGGTGCTCACTGACCTGTGATGTAGTGCTCTCTGACCTGTGATGTAGTGCTCACTGACCTGTGATGTAGTGCTCTCTGACCTGTGATGTGGTGCTCACTGACCTGTGATGTGGTGCTCTCTGACCTGTGATGTAGTGCTCTCTGACCTGTGATGTGGTGCTCACTGACCTGTGATGTGGTGCTCTCTGACCTGTGATGTAGTGCGCTCTGACCTGTGAGGTGGTGCTCACTGACCTGTGAGGTGGTGCTCACTGACCTGTGATGTGGTGCTCTCTGACCTGTGATGTGGTGCTCTCTGAGCTGTGATGTGGTGCTCTCTGACATACACATGGTTAGCAGATGTTAATGTGAGTGTAGTGAAATGCTTGTGCTTCTAGTTCTGACAGTGCAGTAATATCTAACAAGTAATCTAACAATTCCACAACAACTACCTTATACACACAAATCTAAAAGGATTGAATAAGAATATGTACATATAAATATATGGATGAGCGATGGCCGAACGGCATATGTAAGATGCAGTAGATGGTATAGAGTACAGTATATACATATGAGATGAGTAATGTAAGATATGTAAACATTATTAAAGTGGCATTATTTAGAGTGCATTGTGTAAAGTAACTAGTCATCCATGTGTTAAAGTGTCCAGTGATTGGGTCTCAGTGTAGGCAGCAGCCTCTCTATGTTAGTGATGGCTGTTTAACAGTCTGATGGCCTTGAGATAGAAGCTGTTTTTCAGTCTCTCGGGTTCCAGCTTTGATGCACCTGTACTGACCTCGCCTTCTGGATGATAGCGGGGTGAACAGGCAGTGGCTCGGGTGGTTGTTGTCCTTGATGATCTTTTTGGCCTTCCTGTGATATCGGGTGGTGTAGGTGTCCTGGAGGGCAGGCAGTTTGCCCCCGGTGATGCGTTGGGCAGACCTCACTACCCTCTGGAGAGCCTTCCGGTTATGGGCGGTGCAGTTGCCGTACCAGGCAGTGATACAGCCCGACAGGATGCTCTCGATTGTGCATCTGTAAAAGTTTGTGAGTGTTTTGGGTGACAAGCCACATTTCTTCAGCCTCCTGAGGTTGAAGAGGCGCTGTTGTGCCTTCTTCACCACGCTGTCTGTGGCCGTTTCGTTGTTGTTGGTAATCAAGCCTTCCACTGTAGTGTCGTCTGCAAACTTGATGATTGAGTTGGAGGCGTGCATGGCCACGCAGTCATGGGTGAACAAGGAGTACAGGAGAGGGCTGAGAACGCACCCTTGTGGGGCCCCAGTGTTGAGGATCAGCGGGGTGGAGATGTTGTTTCCTACCTTCACCACCTGGGGGGCGGCCCGTCAGGAAGTCCAGGACCCAGTTTCACAGGGCAGGGTTGAGACCCAGGGCCTCCAGCTTGATGATGAGCTTGGAGGGCACTATGGTGTTGAATGCTGAGCTGTAGTCAATGAACAGCATTCTTACATAGGTATTCCTCTTGTCCAGATGGGATAGGGCAGTGTGCAGTGATGGCGATTGCGTCGTCTGTGGACCTGTTAGGGCGATATGCAAACTGAAGTGGGCCTAGGATGGCCGGTAAGGTGGAGGTGATATGATCCTTGACTAGTCTCTCAAAGCACTTCATAATGACAGAAGTGAGTGCTACGGGGCAGTAGTCATTTAGTTCAGTTATCTTTGCCTTCTTCGGTACAGGACCAATGGTAGCCATCTTGAAGCATGTGGGGACAACAGACTGGGATAGGGAGCGATTGAATATGTCCGTAAACACACCACAATCTTGAAGAGTGGCTTCCGATTGGTTGGACCGGAGTTGAATGGTTCTCGTCACTGGCACATCCTGTTTGAGTTTCTGCCTATAACACGGAAGGAGCAAGATGGCGTCGTGGTCGGATTTGCCGAAGGGAGGGCTTTGTATGCATCGCGGAAGGTAGACATGGTCTCAAATTTGCTTTGTTAAAATTAACCAGCTACAATAAATGCAGCCTCAGGATGTATGGTTTCCAGTTTGCATATAGTCCAGTGAAGTTCCTTGATGGCCATCTTGGTGTCTGCTTGAGAGGGAATGTACACAGCTGTGACTATTACCTCTCTGGTGCAGGCGTTCCGCTAGCGGCCCACCTCGACAACATCCGGTGAAATTGCAGAGCGCCAAATTCAAAATACAGAGATACTCATAATAAACATTCATGAAAGATACAAGTGTTATACATCGGCTTAAAGATTGTTAATCCTTGTTAATCCTTGTTAACTTCTTGTTAATCCAGCCGCTGTGTCAGATTTCAAAAAGACTTTACGGCGAAAGCAAACCATTCGATTATCTGAGGACAGCGCCCAGCTTACAAAAGCATACAAACATTTTCAAGCCAAGTAGAGGAGTCACGAAAGTCAGAAATAGCGATCAAATTAATTACTTACTTTTGATGATCTTCATATGGTTGCAGTCACAAGAGTCCCTGTTACACAATAAATGTTTGTTTTGTTCGATAAAGTCCCTATTTATTTCCCAATAACTCCGTTTTGTTGGCACGTTTTGTTCAGTAATCCACTGGCTCAATGGCGGTCACGACATGCAGACGAATACATCCTAATAGTACCGGTAAAGTTTGACGAAACATGTCAAACGATGTTCATAATTAATCCTCAGGTTGTCTATTGTCTAAATAATCTATAATATTTCAACCGGACAATAGCGTCTTCAATAGAAAGGAAAAAGAATGAAGGGCGCGCAATCGGTCACGCGCGCAAACTAGCTCTGCTTCATTCTACAGTCCACTGAGAAAATGGTCTCATTCTTCCTCATTTTTCAGAAAACAAGCCTGAAACAATGTCTAAAGACTGTTGACATCTAGTGGAAGCCATAGGAACTGCAATCTGGGTCCTAACCCAACACATACTGTATAGGCATTCAATTGAAAACTACACACATCAAAAATATTCCACTTCCTGGATGGATTTTCCTCAGGTTTTTGCCTGCCATATCAGTTCTGTTATACTCACAGACAGTATTTTAACCGTTTTGGAAATGTTAGAGTGTTTTCTATCCAAATCTACCAATTATATGCATATCATAGCTTCTGGGCCTGAGTAACAGGCAGTTTACTTTGGGCACGCTTCTCATCCAGATGTCGAAATACTGCCCCCAAGCCATAACAAGATAACTGACGAGAATAATCTTGGTAGGTAAAATGGCCGGCTCTTGGTTGTAAGGAATTCTAGATCGGGTGAGCAGAAGGACTTGAGTTCCTGTATGTTGTTATGATTACACCATGAGTCGTTAATCATAAAGCATACACCCCGCCCTTCCACTTCCCAGAGAGGTGTTATCTCTGTCGGCGCGATGCATGGAGAAGCCCGGTGGCTGAACCGATTCCGACAACATATCCCGAGAGAGCCATGTTTCCGTGAAACAGAGAATATTACAATCTCTGATGTCTATCTGGAAGGTAACCCTTGCTCGAATTTTCTTTACCTTGTTGTCAAGAGACTGGACATTGGCTAGTAGTAAACTCGGGAGCGGTGTGCACGTCCACGGAGCCTGACCAGGAGGCCGCTTCATCTGCCCCTTCTGCGGCGTCGTTGTTTTGGGTCGCCGGCTGGGATCCGATCCATTGTCCTGGGTGGTGGTCCAGACTGAGGATCCACTTCAGGAAAGTCGTATTCCAGGTCGTAATGTTGGTAAGTTGACGTTGCTCTTATATCCAATAGTTCTTCACGGCTGTTTGTAATAAGACTTAAGATTCCCTGGGGTAACAATGTAAGAAATAATAAAAAATAAGTTAGTTTCCTAAGAACTCGAAGCGAGGCGACTATCTCTGTCGACGCCATCTACCTGTTCACTACACCTCCCTCCTCTCTCAGCTCCAGGTCCAGCAGGCATCTCTGTGCATGTCTAGTTTCACTCCCTTAGGAACTCTGTGACCCAACACCAAGATGGACGTCACCTTGGTCTTCACAGCTCACACTGATGGTAGTACCTTCCATACACACAGTCTGAGTTCTGTGTACAAGTTTCCTGCTCACGTCATAGTCATCACTACTGCCTGTGGTTTTCCTGTGAAGAACATCAGCATCCACACAGAGAAGTAAAGGGATGGGATTTCCCTGTTGATGGAGATGAATGCAGTAACAGGGTTGTTACAGGGGATGAAGGATCCATGAATGCAGTAACAGGGTTGTTACAGGGGATGAAGGATCCATGAATGCAGTAACAGGGTTGTTACAGGGGATGAAGGATCCATGAATGCAGTAACAGGGTTGTTACAGGGGATGAAGGATCCATGAATGCAGTAACAGGGTTGTTACAGGGGATGAAGGATCCATGAATGCAGTAACAGGGTTGTTACAGGGGATGAAGGATCCATGAATGCAGTAACAGGGTTGTTACAGGGGGATGAAGGATCCATGAATGCAGTAACAGGGTTGTTACAGGGGGATGAAGGATCCATGAATGAGTAACAGGGTTGTTACAGGGGATGAAGGATCCATGAATGCAGTAACAGGGTTGTTACAGGGGATGAAGGATCCATGAATGCAGTAACAGGGTTGTTACAGGGGATGAAGGATCCATGAATGCAGTAACAGGGTTGTTACAGGGGGATGAAGGATCCATGAATGCAGTAACAGGGTTGTTACAGGGGATGAAGGATCCATGAATGCAGTAACAGGGTTGTTACAGGGGATGAAGCATCCATGAATGCAGTAACAGGGTTGTTACAGGGGGATGAAGGATCCATGAATGCAGTAACAGGGTTGTTACAGGGGGATGAAGGATCCATGAATGCAGTAACAGGGTTGTTACAGGGGATGAAGGATCCATGAATGCAGTAACAGGGTTGTTACAGGGGGATGAAGGATCCATGAATGCAGTAACAGGGTTGTTACAGGGGATGAAGGATCTATGAATGCAGTAACAGGGTTGTTACAGGGGATGAAGGATCCATGAATGCAGTAACAGGGTTGTTACAGGGGATGAAGGATCCATGAATGCAGTAACAGGGTTGTTACAGGGGATGAAGGATCTATGAATGCAGTAACAGGGTTGTTACAGGGGATGAAGGATCCATGAATGCAGTAACAGGGTTGTTACAGGGGATGAAGGATCCATGAATGCAGTAACAGGGTTGTTACAGGGGATGAAGGATCCATGAATGCAGTAACAGGGTTGTTACAGGGGATGAAGGATCCATGAATGCAGTAACAGGGTTGTTTAAGGGGATGAAGGATCCATGAATGCAGTAACAGGGTTGTTTAAGGGGATGAAGGATCCATGAATGCAGTAACAGGGTTGTTACAGGGGGATGAAGGATCCATGAATGCAGTAACAGGGTTGTTACAGGGGATGAAGGATCCATGAATGCAGTAACAGGGTTGTTACAGGGGATGAAGGATCCATGAATGCAGTAACAGGGTTGTTACAGGGGGATGAAGGATCCATGAATGCAGTAACAGGGTTGTTACAGGGGGATGAAGGATCCATGAATGCAGTAACAGGGTTGTTAAAGGGGATGAAGGATCCATGAATGCAGTAACAGGGTTGTTACAGGGGATGAAGGATCCATGAATGCAGTAACAGGGTTGTTACAGGGGATGAAGGATCCATGAATGCAGTAACAGGGTTGTTAAAGGGGATGAAGGATCCATGAATGCAGTAACAGGGTTGTTACAGGGGATGAAGGATCCTTGAATGCAGTAACAGGGTTGTTACAGGGGGATGAAGGATCCATGAATGCAGTAACAGGGTTGTTAAAGGAGATGAAGGATCCATGAATGCAGTAACAGGGTTGTTACAGGGGATGAAGGATCCATGAATGCAGTAACAGGGTTGTTACAGGGGATGAAGGATCCATGAATGCAGTAACAGGGTTGTTACAGGGGGATGAAGGATCCATGAATGCAGTAACAGGGTTGTTAAAGGAGATGAAGGATCCATGAATGCAGTAACAGGGTTGTTACAGGGGGATGAAGGATCCATGAATGCAGTAACAGGGTTGTTACAGGGGATGAAGGATCCATGAATGCAGTAACAGGGTTGTTACAGGGGGATGAAGGATCCATGAATGCAGTAACAGGGTTGTTACAGGGGGATGAAGGATCCATGAATGCAGTAACAGGGTTGTTACAGGGGGATGAAGGATCCATGAATGCAGTAACAGGGTTGTTACAGGGGATGAAGGATCCATGAATGCAGTAACAGGGTTGTTACAGGGGATGAAGGATCCATGAATGCAGTAACAGGGTTGTTACAGGGGATGAAGGATCCATGAATGCAGTAACAGGGTTGTTACAGGGGGATGAAGGATCCATGAATGCAGTAACAGGGTTGTTACAGGGGGATGAAGGATCCATGAATGCAGTAACAGGGTTGTTACAGGGGGATGAAGGATCCATGAATGCAGTAACAGGGTTGTTACAGGGGGATGAAGGATCCATGAATGCAGTAACAGGGTTGTTACAGGGGATGAAGGATCCATGAATGCAGTAACAGGGTTGTTTAAGGGGATGAAGGATCCATGAATGCAGTAACAGGGTTGTTACAGGGGGATGAAGGATCCATGAATGCAGTAACAGGGTTGTTACAGGGGGATGAAGGATCCATGAATGCAGTAACAGGGTTGTTAAAGGAGATGAAGGATCCATGAATGCAGTAACAGGGTTGTTACAGGGGGATGAAGGATCCATGAATGCAGTAACAGGTTTGTTACAGGGGATGAAGGATCCATGAATGCAGTAACAGGGTTGTTACAGGGGATGAAGGATCCATGAATGCAGTAACAGGGTTGTTACAGGGGATGAAGGATCCATGAATGCAGTAACAGGGTTGTTACAGGGGATGAAGGATCCATGAATGCAGTAACAGGGTTGTTACAGGGGATGAAGGATCCATGAATGCAGTAACAGGGTTGTTACAGGGGATGAAGGATCCATGAATGCAGTAACAGGGTTGTTACAGGGGATGAAGGATCCATGAATGCAGTAACAGGGTTGTTTAAGGGGGATGAAGGATCCATGAATGCAGTAACAGGGTTGTTACAGGGGGATGAAGGATCCATGAATGCAGTAACAGGGTTGTTACAGGGGATGAAGGATCCATGAATGCAGTAACAGGGTTGTTACAGGGGATGAAGGATCCATGAATGCAGTAACAGGGTTGTTACAGGGGGATGAAGGATCCATGAATGCAGTAACAGGGTTGTTACAGGGGGATGAAGGATCCATGAATGCAGTAACAGGGTTGTTTAAGGGGATGAAGGATCCATGAATGCAGTAACAGGGTTGTTACAGGGGGATGAAGGATCCATGAATGCAGTAACAGGGTTGTTACAGGGGATGAAGGATCCATGAATGCAGTAACAGGGTTGTTACAGGGGATGAAGCATCCATGAATGCAGTAACAGGGTTGTTACAGGGGATGAAGGATCCATGAATGCAGTAACAGGGTTGTTACAGGGGATGAAGGATCCATGAATGCAGTAACAGGGTTGTTACAGGGGATGAAGGATCCATGAATGCAGTAACAGGGTTGTTACAGGGGATGAAGGATCCATGAATGCAGTAACAGGGTTGTTACAGGGGGATGAAGGATCCATGAATGCAGTAACAGGGTTGTTACAGGGGGATGAAGGATCCATGAATGCAGTAACAGGGTTGTTACAGGGGGATGAAGGATCCATGAATGCAGTAACAGGGTTGTTACAGGGGATGAAGGATCCATGAATGCAGTAACAGGGTTGTTACAGGGGGATGAAGGATCTTCTGGTTCTGGGATTCTCTCTAAAGGCCAGAGGCTCAATATGTTTTATTCTCGACCCAAGGCTGGCAAACTACACTGCCAGGATGTAGCTTGTCAAAGACACATTGGCGACTTTATTACCTTTTAGTCTGCTGTGCGTCCTTTGGCCAATTAACAATCATTATTTCATTTTCTAATGACGATGTGTGTCTTCTCTACAGCCCTGGATTAGACGATGTGTGTCTTCTCTACAGCCCGGGATTAGATGGTGTGTCTTCTCTCCAGCCCTGGATTAGATGGTGTGTGTCTTCTCTCCAGCCCTGGATTAGATGGTGTGTCTTCTCTCTAGCCCGGGATTAGACGATGTGTGTCTTCTCTCCAGCACCGAAATTAGACGATGTGTGTCTTCTCTCCAGCCCGGGATTAGACGATGTGTGTCTTCTCTACAGCCCTGGATTAGACGATGTGTGTCTTCTCTCCAGCCCTGGATTAGATGATGTGTGTCTTCTCTCCAGCCCTGGATTAGACGATGTGTGTCTTCTCTCCAGCCCTGGATTAGACGATGTGTGTCTTCTCTCCAGCCCTGGATTAGACGATGTGTGTCTTCTCTCCAGCCCTGGATTAGATGATGTGTGTCTTCTCTCCAGCACCGAAATTAGACGATGTGTGTCTTCTCATAAAACGATGTGTGTCTTCTCTCCAGCCCTGGATTAGACGATGTGTGTCTTCTCTCCAGCACCGAAATTAGACGATGTGTGTCTTCTCATAAAACGATGTGTGTCTTCTCTCCAGCCCTGGATTAGACGATGTGTGTCTTCTCTACAGCCCTGGATTAGATGGTGTGTCTTCTCTCCAGCACCGAAATTAGACGATGTGTGTCTTCTCATAAAACTATGTGTGTCTTCTCTCCAGCCCTGGATTATCGACCCCAATTGTGAATAGCAATGCTCTAATCATTTGTTCATGAGTTACATGCATTCGTTTTTTCATTCGTTTTTCAAATGTTATTAGAATTTATTAAAATGTTAGATTCCCATGATGCCCCATAGATGGTTCTAGGTTTAGGAGGTCATAAATTAAATGTTTTAGGCCTACTTATTTTTGCCTCATATTTTTTTTAGTATTTTCCTAAGCTTTTTTTTGTAAATAAGTAAATGGTTTATCGTGAATGGTTGGTGTAAACACGAGCTAAAACGTAAAGACATTGTATGAAATAGATACAGGCCTATAGACAAAATATAGATGAATATAGATATATATAGATGAAATAGATATATACTGAACCAAAATATAAAGCTTAACCATGTAGAGTGTTGGTCCCATGTTTCCCAAGTGCTGAAATAAAAAAATCCCACACATGTTGTATACACACAAACTTATTTCTCTCAAATTTTGTGCACAAATTTGTTTACGTCCCTGTCGGTGAGAATTTCTCCTTTGCCAAGTGTAATCCATCCACCTGGTGTCAGAGGAAGGCCCTAAAAATTGACACGGCAAGCGGAACCGGAGCACCAAGTCTAGGTCCAAAAGGCTTCTAAACAGCTTCTACCACCAAGCCAGAAGACTCCTGAACAGCTAATCAAATGGCTACCCAGACTATTTGCATTGACCCCCTATTTGCATAGTCACTTTACCCCTACCTACATTAACATATTATATCCATTACCTCATTACTAACCTGTTCCCCTGCACATTGACTCAGTACCGTAATCCCCTGTATATAGCGTCATTCCTAACCTGTACCCCTGCACATTGACTCAGTACCGTAATCCCCTGTATATAGCCTCATTACTAACCTGTTCCCCTGCACATTGACTCAGTACCGTAATCCCCTGTATATAGCCTCATTCCTTACCTGTTCCCCTGCACATTGACTCAGTACCGTAATCCCCTGTATATATCCTCATTCCTTACCTGTACCCCTGCACATTGACTCAGTACCGTAATCCCCTGTATATATCCTCATTGCTAACCTGTTCTCCTGCACATTGACTCAGTACCGTAATACCCTGTATATATCCTCATTCCTAACCTGTTTCCCTGCACATTGACTCAGTACCGTAATCCCCTGTATATAGCCTCATTACTAACCTGTTCCCCTGCACATTGACTCAGTACCGTAATCCCCTGTATATATCCTCATTCCTAACCTGTTCCCCTGCACATTGACTCAGTACCGTAATCCCCTGTATATATCCTCATTCCTAACCTGTACCCCTGCATATTGACTCAGTACCGTAATACCCTGTATATATCCTCATTACTAAGCTGTTCCCCTGCACATTGACTCAGTACCGTAATCCCCTGTATATATCCTCATTACTAACCTGTTCCCCTGCATATTGACTCAGTACCGTAATACCCTGTATATAGCCTCATTGCTAACCTGTTCCCTTGCACATTGACTCAGTACCGTAATACCCTGTATATAGCCTCATTACTAACCTGTTCCCCTTCACATTGACTCAGTACCGTAATCCCCTGTATATAGCTTCATTCCTAACCTGTACCCCTGCACATTGACTCAGTACCGTAATACCCTGTATATAGCCTCATTCCTTACCTGTACCCCTGCACATTGACTAAGTACCGTAATCCCCTGTATATAGCTTCATTCCTAACCTGTACCCCTGCACATTGACTCAGTACCGTAATACCCTGTATATAGCCTCATTCCTTACCTGTACCCCTGCACATTGACTCAGTACCATAACACCCTGTATATATCCTCATTACTAACTTGTTACCCTTCACATTGACTCAGTACCGTAATACCCTGTATATAGCCTCATTACTAACCTATTCCCCTGCACATTGACTCAGTACCGTAATACCCTGTATATAGCCTCATTCCTTACCTGTACCCCTGCACATTGACTCAGTACCGTAATACCCTGTATATAGCCTCATTCCTAACCTGTACCCCTGCACATTGACTCAGTACCGTAATACCCTGTATATATCCTCATTGCTAACCTGTTCCCCTGCACATTGACTCAGTACCGTAATACCCTGTATATAGCCTCATTCCTTACCTGTTCCCCTGCACATTGACTCAGTACCGTAATCCCCTGTATATAGCCTCATTCCTAACCTGTTCCCTGCACATTTACTCAGTACCGTAATACCCTGTATATAGCCTCATTCCTAACCTGTACCCCCGCATATTGACTCAGTACCGTAATACCCTGTATATAGCCTCATTCCTAACCTGTTCCCCTGCACATTGACTCAGTACCGTAATACCCTGTATATAGCCTCATTCCTTACCTGTACCCCTGCACATTGACTCAGTACCGTAATCCCCTGTATATAGCTTAATTCCTAACCTGTACCCCTGCACATTGACTCAGTACCGTAATACCCTGTATATAGCCTCATTCCTTACCTGTACCCCTGCACATTGACTCAGTACCATAACACCCTGTATATATCCTCATTACTAACTCGTTCCCCTTCACATTGACTCAGTACCGTAATACCCTGTATATAGCCTCATTACTAACCTATTCCCCTGCACATTGACTCAGTACCGTAATACCCTGTATATAGCCTCATTCCTTACCTGTACCCCTGCACATTGACTCAGTACCGTAATACCCTGTATATAGCCTCATTACTAACCTATTCCCCTGCACATTGACTCAGTACCGTAATACACTGCATATATCCTCATTCCTAACCTGTTCCCCTGCACATTGACTCAGTACCGTAATACCCTGTATATAGCCTCATTCCTAACCTGTTCCCCTGCACATTGACTCAGTACCGTAATACCCTGTATATAGCCTCATTCCTTACCTGTTCCCCTGCACATTGACTCAGTACCGTAATCCCCTGTATATAGCCTCATTCCTAACCTGTTCCCCTGCACATTTACTCAGTACCGTAATACCCTGTATATAGCCTCATTCCTAACCTGTACCCCCGCATATTGACTCAGTACCGTAATACCCTGTATATAGCCTCATTCCTAACCTGTTCCCCTGCACATTGACTCAGTACCGTAATACCCTGTATATAGCCTCATTCCTTACCTGTACCCCTGCACATTGACTCAGTACCGTAATCCCCTGTATATAGCTTCATTCCTAACCTGTACCCCTGCACATTGACTCAGTACCGTAATACCCTGTATATAGCCTCATTCCTTACCTGTACCCCTGCACATTGACTCAGTACCATAACACCCTGTATATATCCTCATTACTAACTCGTTCCCCTTCACATTGACTCAGTACCGTAATACCCTGTATATAGCCTCATTACTAACCTATTCCCCTGCACATTGACTCAGTACCGTAATACCCTGTATATAGCCTCATTCCTTACCTGTACCCCTGCACATTGACTCAGTACCGTAATACCCTGTATATAGCCTCATTACTAACCTATTCCCCTGCACATTGACTCAGTACCGTAATACACTGCATATATCCTCATTCCTAACCTGTTCCCCTGCACATTGACTCAGTACCGTAATACCCTGTATATAGCCTCATTCCTAACCTGTTCCCCTGCACATTGACTCAGTACCGTAATACCCTGTATATAGCCTCATTACTAACCTGTTCCCCTGCATATTGACTCAGTACCGTAATACCCTGTATATATCCTCATTACTAACCTGTTCCCCCGCACATTGACTCAGTACCGTAATCCCCTCTATATATCCTCATTGCTAACCTGTTCCCCTGCACATTGACTCAGTACCGTAATACCCTGTATATAGCCTCATTCCTAACCTGTACCCCCGCACATTGACTCAGTACCGTAATACCCTGTATATAGCCTCATTCCTAACCTGTACCCCCGCACATTGACTCAGTACCGTAATACCCTGTATATAGCCTCATTCCTAACCTGTTCCCCCGCACATTGACTCAGTACCGTAATACCCTGTATATAGCCTCATTCCTAACCTGTTCCCCTGCACATTGACTCAGTACCGTAATACCCTGTATATAGCCTCATTCCTTACCTGTTCCCCTGCACATTGACTCAGTACCGTAATACCCTGTATATAGCCTCATTCCTAACCTGTACCCCCGCACATTGACTCAGTACCGTAATACCCTGTATATAGCCTCATTCCTAACCTGTTCCCCTGCACATTGACTCAGTACCATAATACTCTGTATATAGCCTCATTCCTAACCTGTACCACCGCACATTGACTCAGTTCCGTAATACCCTGTATATAGCCTCATTCCTAACCTGTACCCCCGCACATTGACTCAGTACCGTAATACCCTGTATATATCCTCATTCCTAACCTGTACCCCCGCACATTGACTCTGTACCGTAATACCCTGTATATAGCCTCCACATTGACTCTGTACCGGTACCCCCTGTATATAGCCTCCACATTGACTCTGTACCGGTACCCCCTGTATATAGCCTCCACATTGACTCTGTACCGGTACCCCCTGTATATAGCCTCCACATTGACTCTGTACCGTAATACCCTGTATATAGCCTCCATATTGACTCTGTACCGTAATACCCTGTATATATCCTCGTTATTGTTATTTTATTGTTGCTATTTTATTTTGTACTTTAGTTTATTTAGTAAATATTTTCTTAACCACATTGTGTGTGAAGGGCTTTTATTCAGCATTTCACGGTAAGGTCTATTCCTGTTGTTTTCGGCGCATGTGGTGACAAATATAATTTCATTCGATCAGTCCCAAATGTAAATTGGCAAGGCCAATAATTCATAGCATTTCAAATAAATAATATAAAGTGATCAAATGACTTTTTAATCTAAACTTGAACTTGAATTAAAATGTTTGTCTGTCTCTACTCTGTCTGGGGCCCCCATGCCATTCATTCAGCAGATACCACCGTTCGTGGATTTAGTCCTCAAAATGGATCCATCCACGTCATCATTTCCCGTTCATGTTCTTGCGGACATTCATTACGGAAACCGTTTTTTAATAATTAACGAATCAGTAAGTCGGTATTTTCCAAAATGTCCAGAGTTCCAACTAGCTTGTGAATGCGGCTTGACTCGCTGCTCTGAGTTGTTTCCACCCCATCCAGGAGGTGGAGGCAACACGCCGTTCAGGATGGAGTCCGCCAACAAAACCTTTAACAGGTAGAAGAAGAAGAGAAGAGACTGTTTCCACCCCATCCAGGAGGTGGAGGCAACACGCCGTTCAGGATGGAGTCCGCCAACAAAACCTTTAACAGGTAGAAGAAGAAGAAGACAATCGGGGAGACGCAGAAACTTTCTTCTCAAAGAGAACTGATCTTTTGAAGCTTTCGAGGGAAGTCCGGAGGTCACCGGTGGATTATTGATTTACCCGGGAGAGAGCACATTATAATTCAAGGTTTTACCAGGGTGAAATAGAAGCTTTTTGATTTGCGGTTTTTATTCGCTAACTGTACATGAACTGAGCGCAGCTTCCGGGTGTAACTGTTTCGGGTTTGGGTCTTGTTCTCTCGACAGCCATTCTTCCTGTCTGTCCATGGTGGTTTAGAACAGAAATGGTTTTATTCGATACCATCGATAATCCTCATGAAGTGTTTTCAGAAGAATGAAGACATCCGGGTAACAAGGTGAGAATTCATGCTGAATTAAAAACTGTAGCCTTTGACAGTCTGCGATATCCATCTTTTATGTCGTCTAGTTGTTTAGTAAGTCTGGGTGAAAACCAACCCTCCCAGGTTTTAGGGTCAGATTGCCCTCTCCTCCACAACCCTCCCTGGTTTTAGGGTCAGATTGCCCTCTCCTCCACAACCCTCCAGGTTTTAGGGTCAGATTGCCCTCTCCTCCACAACCCTCCCTGGTTTTAGGGTCAGATTGCCCTCTCCTCCACAACCCTCCAGGTTTTAGGGTCAGATTGCCCTCTCCTCCACAACCCTCCCTGGTTTTAGGGTCAGATTGCCCTCTCCTCCACAACCCTCCCTGGTTTTAGGGTCAGATTGCCCTCTCCTCCACAACCCTCCAGGTTTTAGGGTCAGATTGCCCTCTCCTCCACAACCCTCCCTGGTTTTAGGGTCAGATTGCCCTCTCCTCCACAACCCTCCAGGTTTTAGGGTCAGATTGCCCTCTCCTCCACAACCCTCCCTGGTTTTAGGGTCAGATTGCCCTCTCCTCCACAACCCTCCCTGGTTTTAGGGTCAGATTGCCCTCTCCTCCACAACCCTCCAGGTTTTAGGGTCAGATTGCCCTCTCCTCCACAACCCTCCCAGGTTTTAGGGTCAGATTGCCCTCTCCTCCACAACCCTCCCAGGTTTTAGGGTCAGATTGCCCTCTCCTCCACAACCCTCCAGGTTTTAGGGTCAGATTGCCCTCTCCTCCACAACCCTCCCTGGTTTTAGGGTCAGATTGCCCTCTCCTCCACAACCCTCCCTGGTTTTAGGGTCAGATTGCCCTCTCCTCCACAAGCCACAGACCAGTTAACTGTTGTCATTGGCTGTGGGTCGGTTAAACTTTGTTGTCATTGGCTGCTGTGTTCCCCAACCAACACCTGCCCTGTAGGGTCATCCCCTGTCATGGTGTGTATTTTATTTTCCTCCTCTCCTCTCCTCTCCTCTCCTTACTGGGACCTGTCTAACCCTTTTCCTACTGTCTCCTCTCCTCTCCTCTCCTTACTGGGACCTGTCTAACCCTTTTCCTACTGTCTCCTCTCCTCTCCTTACTGGGACCTGTCTAACCCTTTTCCTACTGTCTCCTCTCCTCTCCTCTCCTCTCCTTACTGAGACCTGTCTAACCCTTTTCCTACTGTCTCCTCTCCTTACTGGGACCTGTCTAACCCTTTTCCTACTGTCTCCTCTCCTCTCCCCCCCCCCCCCCCCCCCCCCACTGGGACCTGTCTAACCCTTTTCCTACTGTCTCCTCCTCCCTCTCCTCTCCTCTCCTCTCCTCTCCTCT